>NC_133461.1:13589500-13890500 GCF_048565385.1 Saimiri boliviensis | reverse complement strand
ACATTTAATACTCTGGAAAATGACACATAGCAGCTATAAAAACTCTTGGATGATTTTAATTTTGTTTTGTAGAGTTTTACAGACCTCATCATTCTCTGGGTTTTTTGTTATTACATCCTAATATTATTACAACTATTCAAATTCCATTTGTCCATTAGCTTTAAAATGCATATATCTTCAGGACCTCAGTCTTCCTCCATTGTAAATGTAAAATTTCAGCTTCTAACTACTCACAGATTCAATGGCTTCCTGGGGTATTTTAAAATTACATAGAAATAGGCTTGCATGTGCCCAGGAACAAGACAGTGCCCATAAGTCAGTTCCAGCCTTTCTTAGAAATCCATTTACAACAAACAGGCTTTGGAAGGAGTCACCGACCACTGTCATCTGTGGACACTCAGCCCCTCTGTAGCTGCACCAGCCTGTATTATTTGTGTTGGAACCAGAGCAGAAGCAAGGAACGCAGAACACGGTTCTCAATGTGAGTTTGTACTTTCTCAGGTTGGCCGTGAGGCATTAAAACTTAGGCTTAGAGTGTCACCAACTTTATGTAAACATGATCCCCACCACTTCAGCTGCACCTCTCTCTGCAGGAGTCAGCCTGCATGGCCTCTCAAACAGCTGAGTCACAACCTCCTTCCCATCATCTCATTCCCCATCTCCACCATTTTCCCTAATACGAAGGCATGCAATCATCTCAGAGCCTTCACTCCACCAACAATACACAGATGCATAAACATCCACACTTAACAGTTAATGCAGTTAGGGAATAGGATATTGTTGCTACTTTCAGTGTTCAGCACTGCTTGGACTACGTGGATTACACTACCACATAGTTTATTATATGTAATAAAAGAGAGGGACAGAAACTGTCGTCTCTGAATGACATGTTTAAATACAATGTAGAAGGAATTATACCATATAGGTGCCTTAAATCATGGAAGAATTGATTGAGGACCCAGTTAGGATTTGTTCTCTTTGTGCATGGGTATTTGGGAAGTTTGTTTCAAATAATGGGACCCAAAACTCAAATTTTGAAATCAGCATAGGAACATGGACTGATTAATGACACAATTATCTGATTGACATGATATTGGATGAAGTTAGAGGACATTTGTCTCATAATCAGCTGTAAATGAGATTGAGAGTTAACTCAAAATATAAATTTTAATTAAAAACATGTTTGCTAAAATAATGATAAATTTAATTTAAGGAATGTAAAAAGTCATCTCAAAGAGCATGACTAGTTATGGAGTAAGAAAGATAAACATAGAATTTTATCCGAAACAAGTACAAAAGTCTATATTTTATACAATCTGTTTACATTAAAGTGCAGATTCATATAAATTATAAATGTACATTATGTCTATTGTTGCTTAGGGAGGGAAAGAAAAAAATTGTTCTAAAAACTTTGAGCTGATTGACTCCATTGTTTAAAATAATTTTTGTCAAAAAGAGAGAGAAGTGTTAATAAGAAGCAAAAGAATATACATTTCTCATAAAGTTATTAATATAATTTTTGTATGAATAATATGTATTGTATTTTGTTTATAATTTATCAGTGTATTTTAGTAACAAATAATCTCAATTGTAGAAGTATAGCAAACTGAATGAATCATAGAAAAATATTGTGATAACATGACTTTTCTGATTAACAGGCAGCCATCCTAAAGTAATATTCATATACAGTAATAGAAATAAAACTAAGTTATGAAAATGGCTTATTCATATGTACAAAATCTAGCAAATTATAAAGAAAATGTTTTAAATCTGATAGTGAGTGTAAATCTAACACCAAAACCCAATAACCAAATGTAAAGAATTAAAAAGAACTTTCTATAAAGAGACTCTGGAATATTCAACAAGAAATTTAAGACTTTGGTTCAATTAATAAGGACAAAAATAATAAAATGTTTAGGAATAAACTCAATTGGACACTAAAAATTATAAAACATTGAAGAAGTTAATTAAAGAAAAACAAAGGCAAATGAAACTATATCTCATCTTCACAGACTGGAAAAATTAGTATTGTTAAAATGTTTATGGTATCCAAAGTGATCTATGGAGTCATTTCAGTGTCATTTCTAAAAATCTCTATGGTATTTTTCACAAAAATAGGAAAAGAATCTTAAAACTCATTTGGAATCATGGAGAATCAAAGTAGCCCAAGCAATCTTGAGAAAAAAAATAATAACAACAACAACAACAACAAAAACTGGATGCATCACATTTGTTGATTTCAAAATATTTTACAAAGCTGCAATAATCAAAACAGTATGGTACTGACATCAAAAACAGATATATAAACCAAAGAAACACAGTAGAGAGCCCAGAATATATCCATGCGTCTTTGACCAAGATGCCAAAAACACACAAAGGAAAAATTATGGTCTCTTAAATAGTCTTGAAGAAACTGGATATCCACATGCAGAAGAATAACATTGAATCCTCATCTACACATTACACAAAAATCACCTCAAAATGTATGAAATATTTAACACCTGAAACTATAAAACTCCCAGAAAATAACACAGAGAAAAAGCTTCTCAACATTGATCTCAACCACTATTTTTTAGATATGATCCCCAAAACATAGACAATAAAAGCCAAAAGATAGACAAATGTGATTGCATCAAACTAAAAAGCTTCTGCACAGCAAAGAAAACAATCAAGAGTAAAATAAACACCTTGAAAGAAAATATTTTCAAACTGCATATCTGTCAAGGGGTTAATAAGCAATATATATGGGAAATTAATACAACTCCACAGCAAAAACAGCAACAAAAAATATCAGTTATAAAACAGGCAAAGAACTTGAATAGAAATTTTTCAAAAGAAGACATACAATTGGCCAACATATACATGAAAATCATGCTCATCATTCAGTAATCATAAGTGAAATGCAAATCAAAGCCACAATGTCTGTTTAGGATGGTTATCATCAGAAGGACAATAGATAACAAGTGTTGATGAAGATGCCACGAAAACGGAACACTGGCACACTATTGTTTGAAATGTAATTTCTACAACTATTATGGAAACATGTATGAAATTTCCTCAGAAAGTTAAAAACATAACTACCATTATGATCCAGCAATCCCACTTCTGTGTATATTTAAAAAGGAAATAAAATCAGTATACTAAAGAGATGTCTGCACTCCCATATTCCTTGCAGAATTATTCGCAACAGACAAGACATGAAATCAATGTGAGTGCATGAGCAGATGAATGAAGAAAGAAACTTCAGCATATACCCTCGATAGCCAACTATGCAGCTTTAAAAAAAAAAGAAAAAAGAAAAGAAAAGAAAGAAAGAAAGAAAAGGCAGTCGTGTCATTTGCAACAATATGCATGAACCTGGAACATATTATGCCAAGTGAAATAAGCAAGAAATGAAGACAAACGCTGCAAGATCTTACTTATAGGTAGAATTTAAAATAAATCAAATTCATTGAAACAGGAAATAGATTGATGGTTATGAGGTTCTGGGGAAAGAGGGTAATGGGGAGATGTTGGTCAAAAGGTATGTGGTCAGTTATTCCCTACGAATAATTTCTAGAGCTCTAGAATATACAACAATTTGACATAGTTTACAATATTGCATCTTATACTCCAAATGTGCTGAAGGAGTTTATCTTAAGTGTTCTTGGCACAAAAGAAAAGTAAAAGAAAACAAACTGTGAGGTGATGGATATATTATAGATTGATTGTTGTGAACATTTAATAATGTATACACTTATTAAATAATCAAATTTTATACCTAAAATATATAAAATTTCAAATTGTCAAAATACACTTCAATAAATCTAGACAAAAGAAAATAAAATGAGTAAAGATACTAAAGGAATGGGACTGCGGAAACTTCTGGCAGGCAGCTCATGTTACCCTCCTCTAAGTATCACTTAAAGCATCATTGGTATATACCTTTTCCTAAGTCTTCTGTGTCTGGCATCTTTGAAAACCACTATTTATGATTATTTTCCTTTTCCTTCCTAATACTGCCATCAGCAGGGTTGATGATGAACTCTGATCATCTCAGGTGCCACAGCTTTAAAATGCTGCTCTTTCACAATACTGAAAGTTTTCTCAACTGTTCAGTGTCTTTTCTGCCCACAGCCTTTATAGGGGTCCTCATAAAGTCCCCTCTACGTCCATGGACCATTGATTTTCATCAGTTGAGGGCTCCTACCTTCACCCTCAGTACCATCGTTAAAAATGTTATACTATGTGTATTCAACATTTCTTTGAATGGCCAACCTTGTAATTTTTCCTGCAAAGTTCAGAAGTAGACTTAAAGGCTTTAGTGTCAATTTCTATCTAATTATATCAAATTGTTTGTATCTGTTTTTCCCACTAGCACTAGATAATCTATCTGCTCCTTGTCCATTATTGGTGTATTCAATTAATAAACCTTTTTGTGAACAAATCTTTATATTGCCAGCATCGGGACCAATTTTTTGATAAGGATGGAAACTCGACTGGAACTAGCTTAAGGAAACATGACATTATATAGATGAATAAACCAATTTAATGGAAAGACAGGGGAGCAACTAACCTTGAAAAGCTCAAATCAGGGTTCCTGCCTGCCTCCCTCCACCACCCCAACATACCATCTGTCTGTTTTCCTCTACTTATGCTTTTATAGGACAGGCTTATTCTTCCCTTGCAGCAGGGCCATAACCACCAACAATGTACATTCTGCTGTTTTGGTAGGGAATGTTCAAGAGATATCTAAGTGGTTTTTAGGGCTTTTCACGTCTTCTACTTGCTCACTGATCATCTGCCTAAATTTTCTCTTTTTAATTGAAAACAATGTATTGAAGTATCCAAATATTATTACTGTATTGCTGTTTTTTTTAAATCTATTCCATTTTTGTTTCATGTTTTAAGGTAACGTTTTCTCGTACCTATTTGTTTATAATAGCTATGTCTTCCTCGTGTATTGACTATTTTATGATTATAGAACATTTCTTTTTATCTCTAGTAATTTTTTTGTTTTACAATTTATTTTATCTTTTTTGAGATAGAGTTTTGCTCTTGTTGCCCAGGCTGGAGTGCAATGACCTAACCTCGGCTCACTGCAACCTCTCCCTCTCAGGTTCAAGAGATTCTTCTGCCTCAGCCTCCCAAGTAGCTGGGATTACAGGCATGCCCCACCACGCTCAGCTATTTGTTGTTATTGTATTTTTAGTAGAGACGGGGTTTCTCCATGTTGGTCAATGTGGTCTTGAACTCCCAACCTAAGATGATATGCCCACCTTGGTCTTCCAAAGTGTGAGGATTATAGGCGTGAGCCACGTTGCCTGGCCTTATTTTATCTATTAATATATTTTAATCTTATTTTGTCTTTTAATCTTGATGTGTCACATGAAATACATAACAGCTCCCTGATTTTATTATTCACTCCAACAATACCTGATCATGATTTGACTGATAAATTATGCATATAATTAGATTTATGATTATCATTTTACTTTTTCTTTTCTATATGATCATATATTGTTTTGTTTCTATCTCTCCAGTCCTGTCTTCTTTTGCATTAAATGAATACTTTCTAGTGTAAGATTTTATTTTAATATTTTCCCTGTGTTTTCTAAGTTGCTTTTTTTGTCGTTAATACCAGATTTACCATATATATCTTATCAGAATCTATTTGATTTATACTGCCCTGTATTTAGTGAGATATAGCATCTACATAGCCATATCTTTCCTTTTTATATGCTATTACTATTTGCATTCATTTATCTCTATAGTTATAATAGTTAGTTACAAAGTCATAACACAAATTATGACATATGTAAATTATATAAAGTCATAATAAAATTAACACTAATGAAGCTGTGAAAAGAAAAGAAAGTATGTGTTTATTGAGTTCGTTATTTTAACCTTTTATTTATCATTTCTTGTTCTCATTTGTTCCTGTAGATTTAAATGATCATGATTACCATTTTATTTCATATCTTCATTTCCATATGGCTTTGCTCCCACCCCACCTTCTTTGGACTGCTGCTGTTAAATGTATAAGAATGTATACATTATAGACACCAAAACACTTCTATATATACATTCTTTCATACTATTGCTTTCAAATAGACTAATAGAAAAAAGTTCTCCCTCATAAACTAGCTGACCTAGTGTTTAGCTTGTTGCATTTTTCCAGATTTATTGAGAAAATTGACAATAAAAATTGTATATCCTCATGGTATATAACGGGTTGGTTTGATACATGTATCCATTGTGAAATGCTTACCATAATCAAAGAAATTAATGTATCCATCACTTCATACAGTTATTCTGTGCATGTGTGTTCAGTTAGAACATTTAAGATTTACTCTCAGCAATTTCAAGAATACACCATATAATTTTTAACTATGGTCACCATGCTATATGACAAATTTCTAGATTTTATTTAGCCTAACTGAACTTTTTGGAACCCTTAGTCCCTCATGTTAAGATATTGTCTTCTTGATTGGGAGCTAAACGGCAAGTGAGCCCCGCCTTTTCATGCACACTTCTCTAGAGTGGAGCTAAGAGCAAGCTAAAGTGGGGTTGTAGGAAAGGAATGAGTCATGACTCAAGTTCTACAAAGAGACATTTGCTGTTTTTACAGAGACTTAGTAGGTTTTTTGCATTATGTCTTCTTTTATTTAAAACAATTACCTTAGAATCTTTGAGTACATGTGCAGGTTTGTTAAATGATCATTATTGCGTGTTGCTAAGGTTTGGGCTTCTAATGACCCAGTGACCCAAGTGCTGAACCTAGTAATTAACAGGTAACTTTTCAACCTTTGTCTCTCTTCTTCTTTTCCCACTATTCGACCCCAGTGTTTATTGTTTTCATCTTTATGTCTGTATGTACCCAGTGTTTAGTTCCCACATATAAGTGAGAATATGCAGTATCTGGTTGTCTGTTTCTTTATTCATTCACTTAAGTTAATGGCCTCCAGCTGCATCTATGTTATCACAGAAGACATGATTTCATTCTTTTCATTCTTTTTAATGGCTGCAGAATCTTTCACAGTGTACAGATAACACAATTTCTTTATCCAATCCACCATTAACGGGCATATGGTTTTATTCCAGCCTTTCCTATCATAAATAGTGTGATAAACTTACAAGTGCATGTGTGGTTTTGGTAGAAGGATTTTTTTTTTCCATTTGGATATACACTCAGTAATGAAATTGCTGGTTCAGCTGGTAATTCTATTTTTGATTCTTTGAGAAACTGCTCCAAATCTCCAAACTACTTTCCGTGGGAGCTGAACTAATTTGTGTTCTTACCAACAGTGTATAATTGTGAACTTTTCTCCACAACCTCACCAACATGTTATATTTAGACTTTTTAGTAGTAGCAATTTCGACTAAGAGCAATACTAATATGATTTGGCTGTGCCCCCACCCAAATCTCATCTTGAATTATAATTCCCATTATCCCCACATGCCATGGGAGGGAAAGTATTTTAATCATGGGGGCAGTTCCCTTCATGCTGCTTATGCCGTTTTCACAATATTGAGCGAGTTCTAATAGACCTAATGGTTTTATGAGGGGCTTCCCCCTTCGCTTGGCTCTCATAGTTCTCCTTCCTGCTGCCCTGTGAAGAAAGGTATGTTTGCTTTTCTTTCGGTCATGATTGTAAGTTTCCTGAGGCTCTACCCAAGCCATGCTAAACTGTGAGCCAATTAAACCTCTTTTCTTTATAAATTACCCAGTCTCAGGTATATTTTTATTATCAGCATGAGAATGGACTAATACAGATAGTATCTCATATTCGTTGTGATTTGCATCTTTCTGATAATTAGAGATGTTGAGCATTTTAAAAAATGTTTCTGGCTACTTATACATCTTCTTTTGAGAAGTGTCTGTTAATTTCTTATATTAACCTAGGACAATTTCCAGAGACTTTAAATGGTCAATTTAAAAACTGATTTTACCAGTTACACTTGTTTGGCAAAAAAAAAAGTGGTGTTTAGAGTTCCTTACAGTGAAATTCTGGATGTAGAACTCTTTGACTTCAATTTTAAACACACTGAGTTCCATGTAGTTTCTGTTTGATAGAAATAACTATATTTTCAGGTGCTTGAGTGAATCTCAATGACTGGAGATTTATATTTGCTTTTTTATTCCTAGAAGTTGGTGGAAAAGATCCACAATTAGTAGCAGAAGGACATCCTGTGGATGCTGTGTTTAAACTACTTTTGTAGTTGCCAAACTTAATAATTTATAAAAATGGAAAGGAAAATGTGTCTGGACACTCGTGGGCCAGACTTTTCTTGATTCTTGCTTTTGTAGTGACATCATATAATATGCTAAATATTAATTAAAGACTGTCAACAATAAATATAGGTAAAATTTTCTTTTCTAACACGTGTACAGGCTTTTATTCTACTAAGATATATGGAGGAATCTCAACAGTAGAGTCTGGTTGGAAATGCAACAGATGGCCAGCTATGAAGCTTTAAAAAAGAAAAACAATAACAGCAATATTTTAAAGCAATGATTTAGTAAACCCATTTTTTGAAGAAAAAATCTTTAGTTAAAAAAGTGTTTCTTGTGACATGTTTGATCTAATGTTTCAGTTTTGTTTTGGACAAACTCTAAATATAGGCTTTTAATAACTAAAATTTGACAATACATCAAGTAGTATTGTAACATAAATTAACATAATTAAATACTTTACATTTATCTCAATGCAAAGGATGCAACAAGCTGTGTCTAGAGTATATAAAATATTCCTGGAGGATATAATGCCTCTTATACTGGTCTTTTAGTAGCATTTTGTGAAAACACACCATCTGTAAGATATGTCCTTAAGGTCCAATAATATATTTTAGCAATACATGGAGAAAATGTCTATGGGGTAATTAAATTGCTTTCCTTTAATAGGATAAGCAGCAAAATAATTTAATTACGTATCACTGAGCTTGGATTGAGGGATTAGGTGCTTAGCTAAAAATTCTCATATGAATACATTTAGTTTCCTTTTTGTGTGTGATATGGTTTGGCTCAGACCCCACCCAAGTCTCATCTTGAATTATAGCTCCCATGATTTCCACATTTCAGGGAGGGACCCAGTGAGAAGTAATTTAAGCATGGGGATGGGTCTTTTCTGCACTGTTCTTGTGATAATAAATAAGTCCTATGAGATCTGATGGTTTTATAGGACAGTTCCCTACACATGCTCTCTTGCTTGCCACCAGGTAAGACATGATTTCTCTCCTCTTTCACCTTCTGCCGTGATAGTGATACCAGCCAATAAACCTGCCAGAATTTTTGATTGAGTTTTGTGCTATCATGTATTAAATGCAGTTTGCTATTACTCGAGTTAATGGAAGCACTACTTTATCCAACTGCTGCTAGCATGAGAATTTAATTGGTAAATATTTTCTTCTGTATATATATTGTGTGTGTCTATGTATTTCCTATATACATGATATGACAATGTAACTTTAATGTTCGTTTCTTATACAATTTATGTATAGTTAAAGGTAACATCTATCAATACTCGCATCAGAAATTTTGCCTCAAGAGGGTGATATTTGGTAGTCCATATAGTTTATACAATTTATATTTTTATATTACATTTGGGGATGTGCTCATTTTTAAAGAATGAGCAATTTTTGAAAGGAAAGTATATGTGATTTGGTTTCTGAAACCAGGGAGGAGAAATATGTCCATCTGTTGGTAATAAAAGGTCAATTAAAAATGAACATTGTGCCTCAAATTAAGCATTATTCTGAACTCATCCTGTACTTCTCAACACCAACACATTCCTTTACTTCCTGAAAGTAAAAGTTATGCTTATTCAAATAATTTACAAGTTTCTGGCTCACCAAAAGCAGTGTAATCAGGAAGACAGTAAACATAATTACACAAGCTATAATTCTCAAACTATATTCCATTGCTGAGAGGCATGTAAAAGATCTGTGCATGCACCTTAAATATTCACTTTTATACTCACATTGTTCACAAATAGTTATTTTTTCTATGGCTTCTGCTCCCAACTTTCTTTTGTTACATGTGTTTTCTTGACCAGAAATGTAGTTTGGATGTGTGTCCCCACTCAAATATTGTGTCAAAATGTAACCCTAGATTTAGGAGGTGGGTCTGATAGTAGGTGACTGGACTATGGGGGCAGGTTTTCCCTTAATGGCTTAGTACCCCAGCCGGATACTGCCCTTACCATAGTGAGTGAGGTCTCACAAGATCTGCTTGTTTAAAAGTGTATGCCATCTCCCCCAACACTCTCTGCTGTTCTGGCCGTGATGTGTCTGCTCCCCCTTTGCCTTCTGCCATGATTATAAGATTTCTGAGGCTTCTGCAAAGCCAAGCAGATGCCAGCACCATGCTTCCTGCACAGTCTGAAGAACCATAAGCCAAGTAAACCTCTTTCCTTTGTAAATTACTCAGTCTCAGGTATTTAACTGTAGCAATGTAAGAATGAACTAATACAAAAAATTGGTACCAGGATTGAGGCGTTTCTATAAAGATACCTGAAAACGTGGAAGTGACTTTGGTACTGGGGATAACAGTCAGAGGTTATAAGAGTTTGGAGGGCTCAGAAGAAGGCAGGAATATGAGGGAAACATTGTACTATTGTAATATTGGGGTTCAGGGGTTCAGGGTGCCCTCAGCTCCCCTGAGAGGACGTTTCTCCAGGTTTTTGGTCTTCTGTCCTCCCAAGAATGAGAGAGTGGACCACAGCACAGTGTGCAATAAATGCTAGACTCAAAGGTGTTTGTAGAAAGTGATTTATTTCGAGAGAGAGAGGGAGAAACAGGAGGAGAGAGAAAGAAAGAGCTAACTCTCACACTGAGTGAGAGAATCCAGAAAGATGGAATCTATTAGAATAAAGCAGCTTCCACCCTGAGTGGAAGGAATAGAGAGAGATGGAGTTTAGGAGGTGAAGACAGGCTTCCACGAGAGAGTGTTGAAGGGGACTCCAGAGGGGAAATCCAGGAGAGAGAAAGATGGCTTCCATGAAGGGAGTGTTCCTGGAAGGGGACCCAAACATGGAGTCCAAAGTGGTGTAGAAGAAGGGGACATCTGATCTGGGAGGAACCCCCACCTTCTCTAAGACCCCTGGCCAATGAAAGGAGTTCCTTAGAACTTCCACTGGGGTGATTGACTCTTAGTTTCTTTCCGCACCTGTGAAATTCAAACATAAACTGTTAAATTTCCTGGATGAAAACAGATGGGATCGGGAGAAAATATGGCGCTGGGAAGTTCTTGCCTTAGAAACTACGCCCCCTTGTGGACCCAGACAGAGAACACATTCCCTCACTATCTTAGAGACTGTTTAAATGGTTGTGACCCAAATGTTAATAGTGATGTGGACAAGGAATTTCAGGATGAGTAGGTCTCAGATGGAAATGATAAACTTATTGGGAATTGAAGCAAAAGTCACGTGTTATGCCTTAGCAAAGAACTTAGCTGGATTGTGTTAATGTCCTCAGGGTGTGTGGAAGTTTGAACTTGAGAGTGATGATTTAGGGAATGTGACAGATGAAATGTCTATACAGTAAAGTGATTAACAGGTGGTGTGACTGCTTCTAACAACTTTTGCTCCGATTCATGAGCAAGGAAATAGGATGAAACATACTTAAAAGGGAAGCATAGTGTAAAAGTTTGGAAAATTTGCAGACTGGCCCTATGGTAGAAAATAAAAGCCCGTATTCCAGGGAAGAATTTAGGCAGTCTGCAGAAATTTACATAACAAAAAAGGTGGTGAGTGTTAATAACAAAGACAATAGGAAGAGATCTCCAATGCATTTCAGAGAGCTTCACAGCAGCCCCTCCAATCATAAGTCCAGAGGCATAAGAAGGAAAAATGATTTTGTGAACCAGGTTCAGGGCCCTGCTGCCCTGCTCAGCCTCATGACACAGCTCCCTGCATATAATCTGCTCCAGCTCTAGCAATGTGTGGGGCCCAAGTACATATCTAGCTGCCACGCTGGAAGGCACAAATGGCAAACCTTTGTGGTTTCCACCTGGTGTCAAGCTTGCTGGTGTATGTAATTCAAGAGTTGAGGCTTGGAAGCCTCCTTCTAGATTCCCGAGGATGTATGGAAAAGCCTGAAGGTTCAGGCAGAAGCCAGCTTTTAGGGTGGAGCTGCCATGGAGAACCTCTGCTAGGGGAGTGCAGAAAAGAAATGCAAGATTGATGCCTGTACACAGAGTCTCCAGTGTGGCACTGCCTAGTGAAGCTGTGGGAAGAGAGTCACCATCCCCCAGACCCCAGAAGGGTTGATCCACTGACAGCTTGCACCCTGCTCCTGGAAAAGCTGCATGCACTCAATGCCAGGCCACGAGAGCACTTTGGGACTGAACCCTGCAAAGCCACAAGAGCAAACTTGCCCAAGGCCTTGGGAGTCCCCTTCTGCTACCACTGTGCCCTGAATGTTGGACATGGAGTCGAAGGAGATTGTTTTGGAGCTGTAGCATTGAATAACTGGTCTGCTTGTTTTCTAGCTTGCTTGGGGCCTGTATCCTGTTCCTTTAAGCCAATTTCTCTCTTTTGGAATGAAAATGTTTACCCAATCAGCACTGGTATCCTCATTGTATCTTGAAAATAAATAACTTCTTTTGATTTTATAGGCTCATATGTGAAAGAAACTCATTTCCAAATGAGATTTAGGACTTTTCTGTTAATGCTGAAATGATTTCAGACTTTGGGGACTACTGAGAAGGGACGATTGTATTTTTCAATGTGAGAACGACATGCAGGGGGCTGGATGGAGTGACATGCTTTGGACGTTGTCTCCGCCCTGTCATGTCAAAATGTAATCCCCAGTGTTGGAGATGAGGTGTGGTGGGATGTGACTGGATCATGCTGGCAGGTTTCTCCTCAATGGTTTAGCATCTTGCCCTTGGTACTGTCCTCATGATAGTGAGTGAGTTCTCGTTAGATCTGGTTACGTAAATGTCTCATACCTCCCATCACTCCCATCCTCCTGCTCTGGCCATATTATGTGTCTACTCCTTCTTTGCCTTTCTCCATGATCGTAAGTTTTCTGAGGCCTCCCCATAAGCAGATGCAGCCATGCTTCCTGTACAGGCTGCAAAACCGTGAGCCAATTAAGCTTCTTTTGCTGATAAATTACCCAGTCTAAGGTATTTCTTTTAGCAATATGATAACGGACCAATACAACCAGTTTCTCACATTCAGGTTACAAACACTTTTCAAATGCTTTCCTTAAAACTGCAGCTTTTGGGATTTAGCCACAAAAATCATAGAAAGCAAGGAAGAAATAGCTGCGATTATGAAATCCGTTTCTCCTGGAAAAAGAACAATTAATTTGTAACCTAAGGTTTTATTTGCCCTTTAAAATACTCAAGCATTATTTGTTTGTTTATTTGTTTTAAGAAGTGATTGAATGGACATAAACCACCTTCAATTTACTTTTTAAAAAGTTTGTTTTTTCGCATATTCCAATTAGATTAAAAACTTCAGGATTTTGAGTGACCAAAACGAGTATTTGAAATTTCTCATAATTTTAACAACTATTTCTTCAACAATTAAACAAGGTAATTAAAAATTCAAATTAGAAACTAGAATATTATTTTTAAGGAATATCATTTGTTCCCAATGAAAAGGACTCTTAAATAGAAGAAATAATCATTACTTTACACATATATTACTTTATAATTTTTTTTAGACTTTGAGGTTATAGGAGCCTATAACTTTAAAATTCTAATAGTGTTCCAAATATTTTTATCAAAATACTTTTATTTGGAACACTATTATAAAAAATGAATATCTGAGCATTACCACTGTATTTAGAGAATCTGAGATTCATGTATAAACTTAATATGTTTTTCAAACTAATAAAATATCTAATACCACAAGTCACTATTAGAAGTTCAATGAAATAAGAAGCCATATCAGTCTTATTTACCACTGTAAAGGCAGCTCATCAAAGACTGTCTGGCATGAAATAAACAAATAACACAGTAGAGACCATTATTATTAATTTTTACTAGGGAAGGGAAGTATTATGAAAAGTTGAAAAATATAGCAGCCTTCTGTTCCAAGAATTTCCGGGCTAATAGGAATACCATGACAAATGTTTAAGTAAGTAAAATATATTTAAAAATATATATTTTTATAAATGTTTATATTTAAATATATTTAAATATAAATAGATTTAACTCCTTTAATATACTTCCTAAGTATTATTTATTCTTTCATTTTTCCCCCTTACTTAGTCAGGTTTATTCTTTATGATCAAGCTAAAAATCTAAATATATATATTTAAAATATATATATATATATTTTTATATATATATATATACACACATGAGTGGCTGAAGTCCTGATTTTTGGGAGCTCACACAAGGAGAGATTATTTTGGAACAGTATTATTAAGTAATTCTTTATGGAAAGTGAGATTTTAGCTTGATCATAAAGAATAAATCTGGCTAAGGGAGAAAAATGAAAGAATAAATAATACTTAGGAAGTGAGGAAGAGTGAAACATTGATTAATTTGAATATGCATACAAAAGAGATATTTAAATGCACATGGTGGGTGATTGGATGGAGAAAGACGTTATGATGGGTGGCAGGGAAGAGGAGCTGCTGAAGAGCAATTATTGGGTCAGTCTGTATGTTGAAAAACATTAGAGTGTATATTTTCTTGCTGACCACAACCAATGTCATTATCCCAGACATACTGTGAATACATCTTGCTCAAACTGTTAGTAATTCTAATTTGAGCACAAATACTACTGATAACTAACATAACATATAGTTAATAGGCTGAAAGGGAATAAGAAAGCTCTTGAAATTAAAAAAAAAGGAAGTTGCACAAAGGTCCTGACCTTAAATTCACTTCTCAGATGGACCATTGTCCTGTTTGTAAACATCTCTTAGAATTCACCTTAGTAACACACAATCACATTGATCAAGCTTCACTAACAGTGTAGGGCAATTGGTAACCTGAAAAAGAATCTTAGTTTCCACATAGAGAGCCAAAGGAACCAAATTATATTATTTATAGTCATAATCACAATCAAACAAAATGTAGTTCTGTCAGGAGCATTCTTATGGTAATAGGATTCAGGTACATGAAAAATACATTTCCCATTTTTTTTTCCTAAACAACAATCATTTTCTAGGATATGTGAGGCAGACTACTAGCGAATTTCTTGATGGGCCCATTCTGACGAGCTGTAAGAAGGGAACTATCATGCTGAGGTAATAAAGGTGAAATTTCCTAGGAAGTGAGAGGGCCAATTATTTAGAAATACCATCAGGTCACCTTACTCATAATTTTTAAGCATATTTCAGGTGCATAAATTACCAATTCATGGTTGAGGTTCAGTATAATTCAATCTATGCTTAGTAAAATGTTGGCTTCTACAGACATGTAAACTAAAAATAACATTTCAAGAACACAGACTTGAATAACTGAGCTAGGTAGACTAGCAGAAGCAGAGACACCTCCCTCTTATTGCCTGTGTTACTTTGCATTATAATTATTTGACTCTTCTTTCATCTCAACTATGACCTTCATTTCCCTCTCTCATGTTTAATTTTGAAAATAAAATGCATCTTACACTTGACAGGATTAGAACCATTTGAAACGTCATAGCAAATATATTCTAAAACATGATGCTTAAAATATGAAATATAGGTTATTGAAGAATTTCTGTCTAAAAAATTGAACAACAAATATGTTTCACAATATTTGATGAAAATTTACTAAATATGTGTTAATCTAATTTTTCTGCCCGAACTTGGAAACATACTATATAATGTATCATTGTGTGTGTCAAGAAAAAGGTTGAACTAACAACTGACTTTTACAAACTGAATTAGATTAACAAGTGTTAGCTTTTGATACATCCTCATCATTGGCTCATATATGACCTGCTTTTTTAAAAAATTTATTCTTTTCAGTATATTTTCTACTAACACTCTAAAAAGTAGTGTATTCACTGACTGATACCTAACCATCTGTTCCCTGACTGCCTCCTCCAATCATAAAAATCTCATGATTATCATTTTGTTATCTATAATTGTATTATCATTCATTTTACCTATATCTATTGCTAAAATACAGTTGTGTGTTTTAGTTGTTCTGACATTTTCAAATGTGCATCATACAATATAAAATCTTCTAAAATTTTTTTGCTAATTTTATTTTGCTGAAATTTGTCCTATTGCGGATAGCTGTGATTCATTGCTATGGAGTGCTATACAACATCCATAGTGTTTACATACCATTAATTGTCTTTCCTATTTATGAACATTTGAGGTGCTTCTCGTTTTTGCTGTTGTGTAAAATTCTGCTGTGAATTACACATTAGAAGTTGATTTACACATTGATTTACACATTAGAAGTTGACAAGCATGCATCATTCAAATGTTTTATTCTGCTTATACATTAACTTTACTTTTCTTTAAATAAATGTTTTTATTTGAAAATTAAATGAAAATGGGTAACGTTTTTTGTGCTTCTGTGAAATAATATGGCAATCTTATTTAGAGATAATATATTCTATATTCAGCAGCAATATGGCTAATTTTTAGAATGAATGTTTAAATATGAACATTTTTAGGGACTAAACAAAAAAACTTTAATTAGAAAAAATAAAAGTGAATCAACTGAGTCTATAATAAAGACATTGGTATATCTTATGAGAAATATGGACAGACATTCTATTGGGATCAGAAATCAAACATCAAATTCTGTCAATTTTTTTTGGTCTCTCCATGCTGCTCGTATTCATTTGTATAATTTCTAATTTGTGTTGCTATTTTATTCTATTTTTTAAATGTATAAGTTACTGCTATCTGAAGTTCCAAGAAAGAAGAAAAATGGTCACATAAATAGCTCTTTATTATACATTCTAAGAGCACTCTACTGAGCTGGTGTATTAGGCCTGTTTCTCAGCTCTTCCTAGAGACGGTTATTGCTTTAGACTGTGTCAGCTGACCACAAGCAAACCAACAAAACTTGTCCAAAAGTTTCTGCCCTATTGTCTTATTGTGAGGTTCCCAAAATAGTTGTGAGGGTGGATTTGGCAATATCAGGAATAGAGTATAGGCAGTTTTCTGAAAAGCAGTGGGGGCATGCTGGACAGAAATCTAATAAATGTCAGCAATTTTTATTAACACTCATGCTTAAACACCACCTGAGCTTCTCAGGTTGTTTGTACTAGGTACTGGAGCATCTATATTTTTATGTATCTATATCTATACCTATATCTATTTGGTCAACTTACTCATATTTGACCAATTTACTCCAGTGAAAGTGATGATGGAAACCTTAGCATCGTTAAACCATAAAACATGTCCTCAGAATATTTTGTGGTTTAACTCCTTAAAGTCAAGCTTATTATAACACAAGAGTTATATTTTGAATAAGAACAAATGATTGTTAAAGAACAAATGATTGTAAAAGAAACATTTTATTAGAGAAATTCTCTAATAAAATGTGAAATAGTCAAATACATATTCTCCTAATTTTGAAAGCTATTATATAGTATTTATATAGTAGCAGAGCTTCTAAAAACAATTCACAAAAAGTTTTTTCAAATTAATTTTAATATAGAGAAATATACTAAGGATTAGTGGATATATTTAAATAATATTTATGTAAAGTCTTCAATATCTCTTATTTTATTAACAAAGTAAACTCATTATATATGAAATTGTCACTCTAGCAAAAGCCTAAATGTTTTGTTTTAAGAGTTAAATACTAAATTTCTCTTTTTGCAATTCAGTTTGATAACTGTCTCTGGCATACATGTCTCATTCTAAAATCAATTTAAGTAATATGGATATTCTGATTTTTCCTATTATCTGTATGGTTTTAGGCAGAATGTAAAAGTTAATTGATTATAAAAATTAAAATGCATCTCTTCCTTCTGTAGCTTTCTAAAGTATGACTGGTCCTCGACTCATAAATGTTTATTTTTCAAAGGCATGTTATTAGAATTTTTGTGTTGACTTTCACAGTTTTAATGATGGTAGAATGTCCAGTTATTCAAATAATAAGCACTAGAAACTGTCTCAAATGCTTTCTGGGAGTGACATGAATTTGCCATGGCTACCTTTTGACTACACGTTTTCTGCCGCCTCACTGGTTTGGACTTCAGTAGAAGTGACTTGATGAACAAAAGCAGGGATAAGAAGTACAATGCATCTTTATCAGGTGGCACAAAAGCAGCAGAATGGTGGAATTTATGTTGAAATGTGAAGTAGAAGTGGCTACTGCTGTTTTACGAGGTTACTGTGGCTAGCGGTTGCAGGATTCCATATGGACATAATTTCCTAAAATACTGATTTCCTACTGTGTTATTCCAGACTTACAGAGTTTCTTGGTAGTTTCTCTAGGTATCCTGGTGGCAAGGATGGGGAAAATGACGACGCGGGGGTAGTGAGCTCCAAATAGTTTTCCCTGCTCTAATTAGAGCATTGTTTGATTTCCCTGCCTTGAATACTGGACTTCAATTTAATATTTTCTTAAGGAAGAAATTTATTGTTGCTAAAATTGCCTAAGGAAAATAATCTACTGACTGATCGATTGACTGATTGATTGATTGATTTAGAGATGGAGTCTTGCTCTGTCATCAGGCTGGAGTTACAGTGGCTCTATCTCAGCTCAGTACAACCTCCACCTCCCAGGTTCAAGTGATTCTCCAGCCTCAGCCTCTCAAGTAGCTGGGACTACAGGTGAGTGCCACCACATCCAGCTAATTTTTGTTGTTTTTGTTTAGTAGAGATGGGGTTTTACGACGTTGGCCAGGATGGTCTCGATCTTTTGACCTTGTGATCCACTGGCCTCAGCCTCCCAAAGTGCTGTGAATTCGAGTGTCAGCCACCACGTGTGGCCTCATCTTTTAGTTGTTTTTTAACATCTCATATAATTGCCAGCAACTAGACTAAAAATAACCAACATAAATACAAATAAATTTTGAACCAAATTCAGTGGCTTTAAAGATTATTGTGTATAACTTACTGAAAGAATGTTGTATAAGCAACTTTAAATAAATATCTTTACTCTATTCATTTACATATTTTATAAATAAAAAGAATAATTAACAATGTCAAATTTTAAAAAAAAATATAAAAGAGGCAAAGAGGCACACTAAAAACGAAGGAACTGATCTTGTCTAAGAAAATATTTTAGAGGATTAGAAGGATATAGGTGAAGAGAGGCAGAGAGAGGTTGGTTAATGGATACAAAATTACTGCTGGATAGGAGACGTGAGTTCTAATGTTCTGTGGCACTATAGGGTAACTATAGTGACCAATTATTTATTTATATTTTCAAATAGCTAAAAGAGAAGATTTCAAGTGTTCTGAACACAAAGAAATGATAATTATTTGAGGTGATGGATACACTAATTACCCTGACCATTATGCATTGTATACATGAATCAAAGTACCACTTGGGACCCCATAAATATGTACAATTCTCAGGCATCAGTAAAATAAAACATGAAGTAAAAGGAAGGAAAAAAAAACTAGTAAAGAAAAACAGAAAGCTTCCCTATTTCAGGAACTGAGTGGATGAAATCTCAGCTATTTCAAATAACCTCCTTTATGATTCTGCTCTGGTGCTGAAGTCTCATTGAGTAATTTTCCTGTAATATGTAAGTTGCTATGGAGGAGAGCACAGAACTGTGGCTCTGAATAGCAGAAAATACCATGTGCAGAGCTAACACAGAACAGCAGGTCTCTAGTATACAGATGATTCGTAAATTAAATTTAAAGGCACAGAGGGGCATCATCATGAGTGTCTGCTAAGTGCTCAAGCTCTGTAGGAAATCATGCAAAGAAAACAACTATGGAACCTGAGGCCCTTTCCAAAGCGAAGACATCTACTTGGAGAACCAAGGCAGTAGGAGCTCTTATGCGACAACCACAAGAGGCAAAGACTCAGGCAAAGGAGGGGAAGAAATTCACATGAATTGCCAGGTTCTCTTAGAATTTTCCTCTGCTTTACAAAAAGGCAGAAGGCAAAGATGATGATTCATTTGAATTTTATTCAAAACAAAAAGTATTTGAAAATCCTGTTTTCATGTTCAAATTGTGATGACCCACAAAAGCAAAAAACTTTGATTTCTGTTTGTTTTGCTTTTCTCTTTGTCCGAGAAACAGGGGAATCTTTTTTTAAAAAAATTTAGTAAACTTTCATCTATATATATATATATATATATATATATATATATAAAGAAAACAAACAAACAACAACAACAACAACAACAAAAAAAAACAAAGAGGGCAGCTCTAGGCCTTTAAATAACATTGGAGAACCAGTAGTTTGTTAAGTCAAATCAGCAAAGTATGAGAATTTTAAAAGTAAGCCTTTTTACATGAAATAGATTTGAAACAAAGACCAGTGTTAAGAGAACAGAAGTCACTGGACAAGCAATACCTGCTGGGGTCATTGGTAGCCAAATACAACAGAACGAAAGACGAAGCAAGTTATTCCAGGATGTTCCTTGTGTGGAAACACAACAGTGGTGCCCCCTGACCCTCAAATATTGCCAGGTGTTTGTCTCTGGAGGAACCACATGTTCAAGACATGACCCAGTCAAGGTCAAACCTTTGAGCCACTTCTTTTGTGGGGGACAGCACTGAGTGGAGACCTCAGGGCTCAAGTGGTCCTCACCTGTGCATCCTGTTTGAGCCTTGAGCTAGCCTACCTCCCATCCATACCCCACAAAGATCACGTCTGATTGTGGTGCTCTAAGGATGAACCCTCAGGCAGGTATTTTCTATTTTAAAAGGTAGATAAAAGGCCATTGTATAACCTGAGAATTCTAAAACACAGACCTCCTGGATAACATTTTCACTATTAATTTAGATAGGAAAAAAAGGGAGGAAGTATGCCCTCTCCACAATAAAACAAATGTTTATATTTTAAAGTTAAAAAAATAAGGAAAATAAATATATTAACACTTAAGTGTTACTAGACATAAAGGTGTGTTTTTTTATTGGAAATGGGATTCTGGTCACCATAGACCAGTGAGTTTAAAGTATGTCAAAGTGTAAACTATTTCAAGTGAATAGTTTTTGAGCACTTAGAGACAGAACAAATGATTGCTACAAATCATAGATTTAATTAGAATGATTACTGCAGATTAACCTTATTTTAAATTACATTATGACTAGTAGAATGATAGTCTAACCAACTATTATAGAGTTTGAATACCTAAATCACAGCAACGTTCAGAAATCTTACTTTTTTTTCTAAAGGAAAATGAACTACAAGCCCAGATATTTAGAAAACAAACAGGAATAGAGAGAAGAAAAACATCCAGAAATCATAAACCAAGACATAAATATTTTGAGTATGCAATATGCATTTCCAAGATATTTTCCTCTTTTCCTCTCTATGTGTTGGGTAATTTATCAAGTAAATTATATATACTGTTTTAAATATAAATTAGCTTTTGTTATAGGTTTAGTCCCGGTTCTTTTTCTTTTCAAGTAACATTATTTTGTAAGCATTTACCCATGTTATTAATTTTTTACAAAGTATAGTTATGTCTGCAAAATATTTCATGTACCTGTACATTATAATGTAGTCACCCATGATTCTATTGACCACTGAATTTCCTCCAGTTGTGCCTTTATAAATAATTGTATTGTTAACATTGTTGTCAATTTGTCTGGTTATTTCCTTAGAACTTATTTATAGAAGCGAAATTTATGCAGCATGAATAATTTAAGACACTTGATTCATGTTGGCAAATTACTTTCCAAAGTTTGTAGTCATATTTACTCATATTAGTAATGTACGAAAGTACTTTTCTTATTGCACCCACATTAGCATTTAGAAAGATATATTTCTAAACAAGTAATGCACTTGACAAACTCTTTAATTAGACCCATAAGGAATGTGGTCACGATCATAATGTAAACAGGACAACACAAAACTGCTCCTTGTGTCTCCTATGAAAGCATAGTTATGATTAAAATCCCTGAATACAGAGTCTACTCCTGTAGACTCAGGAGACTCTTTAGCAAATATAAGACATTCCTACTACTTGTATCTCCTTCACACAGAGCAGGATATTGGCTGGAAACCTCCCGGTAAATTTTTGTCTTTGTGAATTTAGCAGAAGGAGAGACTATAACTTTCTAGTAGACAAGATGTAGCCTGAACAAGAAGTCTCTGCTTCCCTGAGATAAAATGTGGTGCCTGTACCATGATTTTCTACGGGCGACTCTATGTATTCCCAAAATGATGATGAGAGGTGTTGAGTGAATTAATTGCTCTGGTACCAGCAGCATGAATGATTCTGACTCACAAAGGTAACTTTTTCAAGAGACAGAACCTTTTCCAAAAGTAATTATTTTTAAAAAGTGCTTATATACTGTTTGCCATGTGCTTGTTTATGTTAAACTGCTTTTATGTTGTTATTTACATAATCTCCAAAGAAATCTAGGGATACGTGGGCATTGAGATAGAGACAGAAGCAGAGAGAGTTAGAGACAGAGATGGAAAGAAATAGAGATAGAGACAAAGAGAAAAACAGACTTATAGAGAGACAGATATGGAGAGAGTGTTAGAGAGAGAAATAGAGAATCAGATATGGACTGAGGGAAAGAAAGAGTCAAAGATGGAAACACAGATTATATATATGGAGAGAAACAGAGACACGTAATGGACATACATATTCAAGAAAGTAGTCCTTTTTGGAACTTTTGATTAATAACAGATATGAACTAATTTCCAGGACCTGTCTGGTTAGGGCAGAGGGATCAGATAGGTGGAGAGAATAAGCTGCCTTACATGGAACATCGCTCTTGTAGCACAGCGAGCACAACGGTGTCTGCCCATCTCTACCTTGGTATGTGTTTAAGGGTTTAGCCCTTCGTAATTTTGCTCTGAGTGATTTATTACCTTCAAGTCTGTTTCCCCTTATTTTCTGTAGAATTTAAAGTGTGCTTTCTATAAGGTTTGTTCTCTGAAGGGCCATCTGCCAAGTTAAAAATGAGGAAACTGAGGCCAGCACAAGAAAATTAGAAGCCAATTCCAACTTACTCAGCTTCCCTGCGAAGCACAGCAGCTCCGGGGTGAAGAACCAGGGAAGTCCTGCTACATCCTCTCAGGAGTGGGGTTTTATAGGGAGTGAAGGCGTTTGATTGGATTTGGGGAGACAGGATGTGGACAGTGGGAGCTGCTATTGGTAGGGAGGTGGGACTTCCTGTTAGCCAGCTAAGTGCTGAGTGCAGAGGGGATTTCCAAGGGAGGGGTTAGGTGCCGAGTGCAGAGGGGATTTCCAAGGTGGAGCTAGATGATTGGCATCCTAGTGCAGAGGGGATTTCCAAGGTGGGGCTGGATGATTGACATATTCTAATTTTCAAGCAGGGAGGGAGATGGGCGTGTCCGAACTCCCAGCGAGGCAACCAGCCTTACACTTTTAATATTTTCTTTTTCTCTGCCTTTCTGAAGCTCCTAATATGTATACTTTGCAAGAAATAAAACAGAGAAATAAAAATATAAAGCAACCCAGAGATCCAGCAAAAGCCATGATGAGTGAATCTTTACCGGAGCAATAAACAGCCATCAGTCTTTGTCTACAAACATTTACATCTTGCTCCTTTTACAAGAGAACATGAGTAGCTGTGGTTAATCCCACATGGTAGAGGGAAAAGCTAAGGATGGAGTCAGGAGAAGTAGGCAAGGCCTACAGAGCTTTCAAAAATGATAAACACATCAAGCTTCTGCTCATAAGTGATGTACACACCCTCTCCCACAGCCCATTGGTCAAAGTGCAACACGCAAGCCAACCAAAGTCCAATGGCCAGGATGGACGGCCCACCCTGAGATAAGGTGAGGAAGGTAAGGTTTTTAGGACATCAGTACTTAATTACCGCCAGGTGTTTTCTCCATGGAAAACAAATTTCTAAAGGGCAAAATTAAGAACCAATTGCCTGCATTGATTTTCTAGCTCTCTGCTGGTGAGGCTTCTGCTGTTTTCATGTCAGATATCTGTACATCTGACAGCACATAGTTTTGAGAGCAACAACCAAAAAGCTCCACTGGCGGGGCCTGGTAACTGCCTCTGACCTTATCTCTCTCCACCATCCTTTATCCCGGTCTCAGGTGGAGATGTTTGTCAGTGATGACATCCAATTGTAAATGTAACCAGATTACTACAAAAGCAGCAGTTCGTATTCTTTACCATGAAACAAAAGTCTAGCTACATTTGTGTTCCAAAGAAAAACACTGACATTTTATCCTTGTCATTATTTTACCGAAGGAACACTGTAACATGGAACACTGTAATATGGTCAAAGTTAAAAATTTCATTTCCCCTAACTATACTGATGATGCGAAGTTTTCAAAAATATTAACATAGCCAATATAGGATGCTATTTGTATAAAATTCTCTAATTTGCTGATATCATTTAGCGTTTCAGTAACTATTCCCCATTGTATTTTAATTCTAGAGATATGTTAAAGCCTTTAAATTGGCACTAAGCATAGTCTCACTTCCTGTTTCTTTTCCTTTTTTTTTTTTTTTTTTTTTTTGTTCCTCTCCTCAATACAACCATCAGGTATGGCTTGTTCAGAACAAGTTCTCTTCAGCAGCTTCTACTGGGCAATGACCTGTCAAAATGTTGTCGTTTCCTAAGTGTTAGGTTAATCCCACCCAAGATCTAGTTCTAAACCTGTCATTCCAATATTGCAGTACATAGTGAATATAGAAGCATATAACGGTCACCTTGTAAATTAGGATGAAACCAAATTCTGAAACTAAAAAACCCCATTACCTCAACTTCTCAATACGCATTTTTGCAAGGTCAACAGAATCTGTGTATTTTTTAAATCTTACTCCATCATTTCAGTAGACCTGGAGCCTGTCTTCCTTTTCAAATTACATGTCTACCTTACCAGAGCCCTTGATTTTAAAACAGGCTGCTTTCTTCTCCACATTAATCACAACAAGAAAAACCTTCTCATGGGCAGCTAAACTGGAATATTTGATGATTATCAATCTAGATATTCTAGAAAAACTTCTGGTCTACAGTGTGGTCTTGTTCACAGGTATTGGGTAGTGTTTCCCAGTCAAAACACAAATAAATATTTTCAAACATTAGTATTGTGAAACTTCAACAAAAACTGCTTCTCTTTCCTTCTAGAGTCCTGTGATGTTATGAGAAGGATGATTTGAAAACAAACCTGAGGGCCGAGGCCTGGAGGCCCAAGCAGACAAGCTGGCGGTGGCTAGTCACTCCCCGACCAGCCTAGGCCACACACTCATGCCATTCAGCAGGAAGGATGGGAATCAAAATCTGGTTTTCCTTCTGTCTCTGAACACACTTGTTAACTGTATTTATTGTATTTTTGACTCTTCTAGAGTTTTAATAAGGGTTTTTGGCATTTGGATTTGGGGTACTTTTATCAACTTTTTTTTTTTTTTTTTTGGAGCCGGAGTTTCGCTCTTGTTACCCAGGCTGGAGTGCAATGGCGCAATCTCGGCCCACTGCAACCTCCGCCTCCTGGGTTCAAGCAATTCTCCTGCCTCAGCCTCCTGAGTAGCTGGGATTACAGGCATGTGCCACCATGCCCAGCTAATTTTTTGTATTTTTAGTAGAGACGGGGTTTCACCATGTTGACCAGGATGGTCTCGATCTATCGACCTCGTGATCCACCCGCCTCGGCCTCCCAAAGTGCTGGGATTACAGGCTTGAGCCACCGCGCCCGGCCTTATCAACTTTTTTGTACCTACTGATGTTCCTTATGATATTACAGAAACATGAGGGTCCATTATTTTATTCTACTTTACAGCCTAAAAGTTAGTCTGTAACAATGTTAATATTATTAGATGACATGAGATTCCTAAGTCAGAGACAAATGACTTCATCATGAATGTCACAGCAGACAGCAATAACATTAACATAGTCAATTCCTCTTGTCTTCAAGTCTCTGTGGGGCAATAGTAATGGTCACAGATGGATGCCTGCACAGATGGTAGGTCACATTACTGGATATGATTCCTGATCCTATGGAACTCAAATGTTTTACAGTAAACATGTGGACAGTAAATATGTCTGCCCTTTTCTCTGAAGCAAAATACTTTATCTTCCAAGGCTGTAAAAAACTTGTACTTTGTTACAGAGAAACACACTGTCTACATTACTTAAACCTGAGAGAATCATGAAGGAATTTCTTCAAATACTTTCTTCTAATCCGATGTTTTATTTTATTTTGGATTTATGGGGTACATGTGCAGGTTTGATACATGAATATATTGCATATTGATGAGGTTTGAGCTCATAGGGAACCCATCATCCAAATGGTTAAAACATAGAATCCAATGGTTAGTTTTTCAACCTGCACTCCCTTTCTGCTCTCCCCTCTTTTCGAATTGCTAGTCTGTTATTTCCAACTTTATTTCCACGTGTGTTTATTGTTTAGCTCCCACTTATAAGTGAGAACATGTCAAGTTTGAGATTCTATTTCTGAGTTATTTCACTAAGATAATGGCTTCCAGCTCCATCCATGTGGTTGCAAAGGACTTATGACTATACAATGTAGCCTGTAAGTTACTTGATGGCAGTAGTAATGCTCAAAAATTGCTGGCTTTTCAGTTGTTACTAAGCAAACACATTAACCATCCATAAATTATTAAATCCTAGCTACTGCACAATCCAGGGTATAGTTACACCGAGATGGATAGTTATACTGAGAGCTTTTAGATAGCTGAGTAGTCTTTTGATTTCTGCAAATGCTCCGAGTTTGCCTTCTGCTATACCGCAAAATGAGTTTTATATTTACCACGTAGCATTTATTTCTTGCCAAACCAGTACAGATATATCACCCAAATTAAGCTGAACTACTCCCAGTCACAATTTTAAAACAAAAATATATCCTCAGCCCGTAACATAACCCCTAGTATCAATGACTATTTGTTAAAGTTAAGGAAGAGAAAGAAAGAAGACACAAAGAAAAGAAGGAAAGGAAAAGGGAGGGAAGAAGAATAAAAGAGAAGTAGAATATGGGAACGAGGACGTGAGTAAAGGAGAAGAGAACGCGTTTGGCTGTATCTGCCTGAAATTCACAATAATTACCAAATGATTTTTTTTGGTTGATATTTGCTTTTGTGCTGAGAGTTAAATGCTACTCAGAAGCTGTCCTTTAATCAAACATACAAAAAAAAATTAAACTATTTGTTATTCTGAAAATATTCTAGCAAATAAAATACTGGTTTTAGTTTTAAAAAGAAAACTGTATCAAAGCAACTCTGATTATCAGCAGTTCAATACATAATTGAATAGAGATGTTTATGAATCAACGTATAGTAATCCTGAAAATGGTAATGAGACTTGCTATTTGAGCTTGGTGAAGCGAAGTGAAAATTTTCAGTTACCTTTTGCAAATGTGTATTTTTGTTTATAGATGCTTGAATAAAATTGGAGTCAATGTTATAGACACTAGGTGAAAATATACACATCTTTTATAGGATTTATTTCTGGCATGTAACTGATTCAAAAGATCACAGAAGTGAAGAACAAAAATATGGTCAGATCCACAGGGAAAAGAGAGAGAAAGATAATACGAGATAATTTAATAAGGAGGGCAAAAACCCCATCCTTTTACAGAATATTTTTTCTTGCAGAAGCAGCAGAATTTATTGTATGTAAGTAATAATTAAATAAATTAATAAAATCCTGGCGATTTGAAAAACTGAGGTCCTATGAAAGCAATTTACTTCTTTCATAAATGCATAAAAAGAATGAAAATATCCCTCTAAAATTATATTTTAAAATAATATTCAGATAACATCAACCCAGTAAATCACCCACAAAATTTTATGTATGTATATGCATATATATATATATATATATATATATATATATGATATAATTCTGCAAGCAACTCTTGTTAAGGTTTTATATAGGCACTTTTGGTAGCTCGAGATTCTAAGCCTTTTTTTTAAGTATTTTTTATTCTTTGTATATAATTGCCTTCACTTCTTTGAACATACTTATAATACTTGCTTTACCACTCTTCTCTGATCAACCCAAAATCTGAATCTACATATTGCTCTTTATTTGCATGTTCAGTAATTTCTGGGAGAAAATTGGATATTATTGAAAATAATTTGTTGTGACTGTAAATGTTCTCATATTATTTTTATTGATACTTTCTTACTCTAGTAGCAGTTTCACCTAGACTCTATCTGAAAATAATCTCTCCCTTGGGACTTAGTATCTAATGCCTCTTCTATCTCTGAATATCTTTCCACTGTTGTTCTTTTAGGTTGGACCTTGTATAATTTGTCAAGTCAAAAATTTGAGTGGACATTACATGTTTTCCTTAAACTGTGAGATTTGTAGAATTTGTGGATTACCTTTTTTTGTTCTCTTTGTTCCTAAGAATGTCTAAACCCTTTCCAGCTGCTTAGCTGGCCTTGGTCACCATCTCCTGACAATTCAAGCATATAAGACTTCAGCTTTTTATGAAGCAACACACTGTTAAGTAGAAACATTAGAAATCTTGTCTAGTATAGTTGTACCTTTCAATAATAGACTACATTTCAGCTGCTGCCTGTCTCTTCACCTGTCTCTTCTCCCTATTGTTTCTTCTACATGTGCATGATTTAAATTTAGCCAATGATATCATGAGTTTTATGTTTATGCTCTGAGTCTTACTCATTCTGTATTCCCTGCTTACTACCAGAATTTTTTCCTTTCTACTTTCAGCTGAACTACCTGCCTTGATGTTATATTTTTGGGCACAATGAACAAATAATGCTTTGGTTTTTTGCTTTAGTTTTTACCTCCGAAGCCAAGGGAAAATGGCAGTGCAATTAGGCTAGAAAATTTCAAATTCAGATCAAAATTCGAATTCTTACCCCTTCCAATTGCAGGTTTTTTTTTTAAGTAATATTTTTACCTCATTTATTCTTTTCAATACCCCAAGTTTTCATAAACATTATCTGCAGAGGGCTCAAGTGATCCCTTTTCTCTGTCAACATTATGGATGTATGGATGTTTCTTTAAACCTTTAAACTTCTTTTTTTTTTTTTTTGAGACGGAGTCTTGCTCTGTCACACAGGGTGGAGTGCAGTGGTACAGTCTCGGCTCACTGCAGCTTCCGCCTCCTGGGTTCAAGCAATTCTCCTGCCTCAGCCTCCCGAGTAGCTGGGACTACAGGTGACTGCAATCATGCTGGCTAATATTTTGTATTTTTAGGGGAGACAGGGTTTCACCATGTTGGCCAGGCTCATCCTAAACTCCTAACTTGTGATCCGCCCACCTCAGCCTACCAAAGTGCTGAGACTCCAGCCGTGAGCCACCGCACGAGGCCTAAACTTGATTTTTTTTTTTTTTGATATGGAGTTTCGCTCTTGTTACCCAGGCTGGAGTGCAATGGCACGATCTCGGCTCACTGCAACCTCTGCCTCCTGGGTTCAAGCAATTCTCCTGCCTCAGCCTCCCAAGTAGCTGGGACTACAGGCATGCACCACCACGCCTGGCTAATTTTTGTATTTTTACTAGAGACGGGGTTTCACCTTGTTGACCAAGATGGTCTCGATCTCTTGACCTCGTGATCCACCTGCCTCGGCCTCCCAAAGTGCTGGGATTATAGGCGTGAGCCACCACGCCTGGCCCTAAACTTGATTTTTAATCTTTTACTCGAGTTCTATAGATTGTTAAATGTGAATTTCACAATAAGCTATTGTTTTATTAGTCATAATTTATATATTTGTTGTCTTAAAAACAGTTAAATATATATTTACATAAACATAATAAGGTATGCACATGTATATACCTCTAGAAGTGTATTGACAACAGAATGATTGCATCCTTAGTTTACTTTCTGAATTAAATTATATATGATATTCTAAGTATTTTTGATATTTTGTTGTATGTTTCTGTGTCTGTATGTGGGAGACTTAAAGTTTTGTTCTTATTTTTCCATTTAGGAAGAGTCTTTATGTTTGGGGGGAGTTTGTCAACATTTCACTTTTGTTTCATCTATTTCTATATTTATGCAATTAACTAATGATTGCTGGAACATTAACAAATAGAGATTGCCCTAAAATTTCATATAGAAACTACTTGCTTCAAATAACTTCGGATTAAAATTTAAAATATACTTAGACATGACACTTCAACTTTTATAGTGGTCATGGTTTTTCTTTAAAAAAACAAAACCCAGTTTTTCTATCTGTTTGTTTCCTCTCTTATTTCCTTGAGCAGTGGTTTGTAGTTCTCCTTGAAGAGGTCCTTTACATCCTTTGTTAGTTGTATTCCCAGGTATTTTATTCTCTTTGTAGCAATTGTGAATGGGAGTTCATTCTTGATTGGGCTCTCTTTAAGTCTGTTATTGGTGTATAGGAATGCTTGTGATTTCTGCACATTGATTTTGTATCCTGAGACTTTGCTGAAGTTGCTTGTAAGTTTAAGGAAATTTTGGGTTGAAACAATGGGGTCTTCTAGATACACAATCATACTATCTGCAAATAGTGACAATTTGACTTCCTTCTTTCCTAATTGAATACCCTTTATTTATTCATTTATTGCCTGATTGCTCTGGCTAGAACTTCCAGTACTATATTGAATAGGAGTATTGAGAGAGGGCATCCTTGTCTAGTTCCAGATTTCAAAGGGAATGCTTCCAGTTTTTGCCCATTCAGTATGATATTGGCCGTGGGTTTGTCTTAAATAGCTTTTATTATTTTGAGATACATTCCATTGATACTTAGCTTATTGAAGTTTTTAGCATAAAGGGTTGTTGAATTTTGTTGAAGGCCTTTTCTGCATCTATTGAGATCATCATGTAGTTTTTGTCTTTGGTTCTATTTATGTGGCAGATTACATTTATAGACTTGCATATGTTGAACCAGCCTTGCATCCCCAGGATGAAGCCTACCTGATTGTGATGGATAAGCTTTTTGATGTGCTGTTACAATTGGTTTGCCAGTATTTTATTTAAAATTTTTGTGTCTGTGTTTATTATAGATATTGGCCTGAAGTTTTCTTTTTTTGTTGTTGAATCTCTGCTGGGTTTTGGTATCAGGATGATGTTGGTCTCATAAACGTTTGGGAGAATCAATATTGTGAAAATGGCCATACTGCCCAAAATAATTTATAGATTCAATACCATACCCATCAAGCTACCTATGGCCCTCTTCACAGAATTGAGAAAAACCACCTTAGACTTCATACGGCAACAAAAGAGAGCCCACGTAGCAAAGACAATCCTAAGTAAAATGAACAAAGTTGGAGGCATCACGCTACCTGACTTCAAACTGTACTATATAAGGCTACAGTAATCAAAACAGCATGGTACTGGTATCAAAACAGAGATATAGAGCAATGGAACAGAACAGAGGCCTTGGAGGCAACTCCACACATCTAAAACCATCTAATCTTTGACAAAACTGACAAAAACAAGCAATGGGGAAAGGATTCCCTGTTTAATAAACGGTGTTGGAAAAACTGTGTAGCTATGTGCAGAAAACAGAAACTGGACTCCTTCCTGACACCTTACATTAAAATAAACTCCAGATAGATTAAACACTAAAACATAAGCCCTAACACCATAAAAAACCCTAGAAGAAAACCTAGGCAAAACCATTCAGAACATAGGTAGAGGCAAGGACGTCATGACTAAAACACCAAAAGCATTGGCAACAAAAGCTAAAATAGACAAATGGGGTATAATTAAACTCCAGAGCTTCTATACAGCAAAAGAAACAATCACTAGAGTGAACTGGCAACCAACATAATGGGAAACAATTTTTGCACTCTACCCATCTGACAAAGAGCTAATATCCAGAATCTACAGAGAACTAAAACAGATTTACAAGAAACAAACCCATTCAAAAGTGGGTGAAGGACATGAACAGACACTTTTCAAAAGAAGACATTTATGAGGCCAACAAACATATGAAAAAATGCTCATCATCACTGGCCGTTAGACAAATGCAAATCAAAACCACATGGAGATACCATCTCATGCCAGTTAGAATGTCGATCATTAAAAAGTCTGGAGACAAAAGATGCTGGAGAGGATGTGGAGAAATAGGAACACTTTTACACTGTTGGTGGGAGTGTAAATTAGTTCAACCATTGTGGAAGACAGTGTGGCAATTCCTCAAGGACCTAGAAACGGAAATCCCATTTGACCCAGCAATCCCATTACTGGGTATATATCCAAAGGATTATAAATCATTCTACTGTAAGGACACATGCACACGAATGTTCATTGCAGCACTGTTTACAATAGCAAAGACCTGGAACCAACCCAAATGCCCATTGATGATAGAATGGACAGGGAAAATGTGGCACAAATACACCATGGAATACTAGGTAGCCATAAAAATGATGAGTTCGTGTCCTTTGTAGGGACATGGATGAACCTGGAAACCCTCATTCTCAGCAAACTGACACAAGAGCAGAAAATCAAACAGTTCATGTTCTCACTCATAGGCAGGTGTTGAACAATGAGAATACATGGACACAGGGAGGGGAGCATCACACACCAGGTGTCTGTTGGGGGGGACTAGGGGAGGGACAGTGTGGGGTAGGGAGGTTGGGAGGGATAACATGGAAAGAAATGCCAGATATAGGTGACTGGGGGATGGAGGCAGCAAACCACATTGCCATGTATGCACCTATGCAACAATCCTGCATGATCTGCACATGTACTCCAGAACCTAAAGTAACAATAAAATATATATATATATATATATATATATATATACACATATATATATATGTGTGTGTATATATATATATATACACATATATATATATGTGTGTGTATATATATATATATATGGCAAAACAAACAAAATGAAAAAAGTGCCAGTTATTTTATGAAAATAGCAGAGTTTAAATGTTATATAGTAATTGAAAAGTCTTTTTATTTGTAAAGGTGCAATTTTAATTTTCTGTTCATTATGCAATCATACATCCTCACAGTTCTATATTTTTTAATAAAAGTCCAGGTTTCAGAACTGGATAAAAAAATAAATTATTTCTTTTTTAAATTAAGAGTTACATGATCTTGTTGGAGAAAAAATATTTTTCTAACTTTGTAAATAAGATTTCAAACTTCCTAATACAATTTTCTGCTCCTAGTGGGAACTTAATAAATTTTGACTACAACTGAAATGTACTTTGCATATTGAAAAACAAAGCAATACTTTTATTTTTTATTATTATTTTTTTTTTTACCAAAGTCATGTACAGAAATGAAACTGATAGAACAGAAAATACGAAATAAGAAACTAAGGTGCCTTAGGAAACATTTCAGGGGTCGGGGGGAATACTTTTATAGTGTCAAATGATTATTCTGCTGAAATCATTTTTATGGTGGTAATATCTGTATTTCTCATTTTAACAATATAGTTTAATTAACTTATAACTTAATTACACATATTTGTTAAAAATAATTTCATTTTAAGTAAGTATGGTCTAAGAAAAATGGGAATGGAATATAAATGTTTCTTTTGTTTTTCAGGGCAATATTGGCAAAATAAGTTACTTTAATAGCATAATAAAAAAAACAACTTTGCTGATTTATAGGTGCATAACCTTTTTGTTGAGAGCATGACTGATGAGTCATGTTGCTACTTTCAAACAGGCCGTTCTGATGGGGAGAGTTGGGAGAATTGGGTAAGCAAAATTTTTAAATTACCATCCACCAGCTGAACTTTTTACTTAGTGGTCAATTTATTTAATTCTAAATGTTTAGTTTGCCAACTGCTTCCTTCATAAATAGTTTGTTTAAACTAATTAGAGTAATACGTTAAATTTAAAAGATAAATGTATTCAACATCAACATATAAATCAGGGAAGAAATGTGGATAAAATGGATTTGGAATTACTTTAAAGAAAACCATTAGCGAAATAAATAAAATCAAGATGGATAAACAATAAAATGTATTATTTGATGGCTTCATTATTTCGCTTCTAAGTCAATAGTGAATTTAAAAAGAAAAAACACATTACTGCACAAATGTTATTGGTGAATAAGAACTGAAAATATATAGATTATTATATCTATTTAAATCAGTCGCTCATATAAATTTACATCTTCATATGTAATTTCTAACAATTACTTTTAAAAAGCCAATCAATCGTAGTTGAACGATCAGTTCAAATTTATTACAGCAAAGATTCCTAGCCTAGGAGTTGAGTGAGAAGTTCTAGTTACTGTATTTTGGCCTAAAGGAAGTCAACTAGAAAATTGTGCTCTCAACATATATTCTAGGGAAAACAAACAAAAATAGACTAGTCCTAGATTTGCCAAGTGAACATTATCAAGGAGCGTTGGCATATACTGCATGAATACTTTCCTGAGTTCCTGCAAGGAAACGTATGTGTAATTACAGAGCTTTTCTTTCACATAAGAAGTTGCAATCCTTCTCTAGCTGAATATTCATCTATCAGTACCTTCGAAGTTAAATATAAAGTATCCCCAGAATAAAAGGAGAAATAGTCATTTAAAAATTCATGAGGTTATGATTCTGCTAATTTGGCTACATCTAAATTATTGAACTAATTTTTATTTTTATCAGAATGCTTGGTATGATTATGTAGACACTAACTGTGTTATTATTTTAAATTTAGAACCCTATAAAATACCTGTTCAAACATCCTAACATCTGTGCAGAAGGCAGCTTCTGAAATGACTGTCAGGTATGCTGGCCTCCAGCTACTCACTTCGTTGTGTTATCTGTTCCCCTTGAGAGTGAGTTAAATCTTGTGTCCTGTTTCTAACAAACAGAATATGGCAAAAATGACGCGACACCACTTCCAAGATTAGGTTAGAAAGATTGTGATGTACACCTCATTTGCATACTCTCGTTGTTGCTCCTCTTTACCTGATTTGATGAAGCCAGCTGTCATGTTATGAGTTGCCTCTGTGGAGTGGCCCACGTGGCAAGGGACTGTGGACAACCTCTTTCCCACAGCCAGTGAGGAATGGAGGCCCTGAGGCCAAGGCCATACAAAGAACTAAATCCTGTCAACATTCATATGCATGACCTTGGAATCAGATCTCACCCCCATCAAGGCCTGACATGACTGCAATCCCAGCGGATGTTTTTTTTGTTTTTGTTTTTCCTTTATTTTTTTTATTGCATTTTAGGTTTTGGGGTACATGTGAAGAACATGCAAGATTTGCATAGGTACACACATGGCAGTGTGGTTTGCTGCCTCCATCCCCTCACCTGTATCTGTCATTTCTCCCCATGCTACCTCTTCCCACCTCCCCGTCCCTCCCCCATTTCCCCTCAACGGACCCCAGTGTGTAGTACTCCCCTCCCTGTGTCCATGTGTTCTCATTGTTCGACACCCGCCTATGAGTGAGAATATGCGGTGTTTGATTTTCTGCTCTTGTGTCAGTTTGCTGAGAATGATGAACCTGGAAACCCAGCGGATGTTTTGATTGTAGTCAGGTAAGAGTCCCAGAGGACCCAGTTCAGCTAGGCACAGTCTCTTATCCCAGAGAAACTGTGAAGTACTGTTGTTTTAGGATAATGTGTTATATAACAAGAAAGAGGTGATATGACATCTATGAGATTCTCAACAGTTTGATAAAAATAATTAAACACTTTATTTTAAGGTATATGTCATGATTGATGTTATTTATAATGAATATATTAGAGGTATATTAATATTCAGAATGACTACATGGCTATTAGCTAATTGTTCTGTGGCTTATAGTCATAATTTTGGATGATTCACTCAGTTTTATCCACTCAATAAATGTACAAAAACCTTTCATATTTTAAAATAAATAAATATTATGATTCTGAAGAGGTCCTTTATTTAAATGAAACATACTAAAACCATGGAATTTTAATAGCTTTATTATGAAATGATCTGCCACAAGTTTTTGCAAATGTACCTGCTATAATGACTATATTTTCAAGTTAATAACGATCATAGTGTTGTTGTAAGGAAGTATTTTTAAAACTTGCTATTTTTTCAGATTAACTACAAAACTCTATTGTAACAATTTATAAAATACTAATAATTAAATATCTTGATTTTTATGTCAGTTCTCTTAAAATACATGTTGTTTCAAAAACTGCGGCAATAAAAAAGTCAGTTTGGAATTCCTTCAGGGATAACCTTAAGTCTAACAGATATGTACTTTGAAACAAGAAAAATATCTGGCACCTTGAGAAATGAAAATAGTGCATTTTTATTTGTCTTAGTAAAATTAACTCAGATTGTCAACTGTTTATTGTTTCTGTTTGATACCTTTGAGATATTTGTTTCAGAGACAAAAACATGTGTACTGAAAATACTGGAAACTTTTTAGACTTATTTTAAAACAGAAAAGAGCAAGCCCCTCTCCAAGTAAAGCCTTTGTATATATATATAATAGAATGCTGCTAAAAAATTGATGTCAAAGTATATAGCTTCACCTTTAAAAAGGGCTGCATTATAAACCAGCCAGTAACAAACACATTTCTGTAATGTTAATAAACATAAAGGTGTTTATTCCATCCATATTCATTTTATCCTGGATTAAGACTGTCTTCACAGTTGGAAGAATGTTGTTTATTTTGAGAAGTCTTTGACATTCCATCATTCCTTTTAATCTTTGAACTGAAGTAGAGACTTCTGAAGTTTAAAAGATGGCTTCTTAAACCCCAAGGGAAGAATAAAACTTCTTGAAAAGCAGAAAATTAAAAAATGCAATCTTCTTGCTTTTTAAATATAGTGAAAGAAAATCACTAACTATTGAATAGAAACTCTAGGTGCTTACACAAACCCCGCTGTCCCACACAATTCTTGTCAACTAATGAAGGTAACAACAAAAACTGAGAGTGAAATGAGAATAGTTTCTCAAACATAATTGTGACTACAGGAAATCAAAAGTAATTCTGAAGCTCAAAAAATAAATCACTAATGTGGAAATTTAACAAAACTGGCTTTAGGAAAGAAAATCTGGCAGAATATATTGAAAGTTATTCACTTTTCTTCCATCTTTCCATTGTGAATCCCTTTTCTATATGCATGAAAATCTGCTGTAGTGGGTATTAGCAATAATTATTTTCTTTCTTCAGCTATGAATATTTTTAATGAAAACTTCCTCAACAGTCAATATATAAAACACGCAAATTGATACTCCTTTTGAAATTCCTTCTGGTAGAAGAAACATTGAATTTCCACTTACAATAGTATGGAAGACTCATTAAAAATAGACCCTGCATAAAATGATATTTTGATTCCTTGTTAGGCTTTTAGAAAGGAATAAAAAATTTAACAGCAAAGAAAAGAAATGGAAAAAGAGTAAAAGTCAAGAAAATGAAACACACAAAAAACAGACATAGCTCCAGAGCTGATATAAAATTTGTGATGTCTATCAGTAAACATATACAATTAGCTCTGCGATATTCATACAGTATCTAAGGTGAACAGCAAAGAGAGGGAGGGAAACCTGAGAACTGTGATTAATTCTTAGAACCTGTAAAATAGATGGAGTGGTTCCAGGTTATTTTCTCCCAAGAAGATACAGATGCAAATCCAATCATTTTTACACATAAATTATCCTCAATTTAGTTTCTCAGGATTTCCGTAGATTAATTTAATTCAAATAAATTGTAAAATTAATGAAAACAAAAAGAGAGACAACCATCATGAGTGAAAGTCCATAGAAACAACAAAACAACTTTTGTAATGGTAAACACCTTAGTAATTAGAATTAATAGAGAATATAAAATTAATCTGAATGCAATATATGAAGTAGAAAGAAGATGTGATCAAAATAATAAGCAAATAGCAAGACATTATTTTAGAGGCATATTAAAATCATTTAAAGTAGAAAATATGTATAATTGTCTAAATAAAAAACAAAGTAAATGAATCTGTGCCAAAGAAAAATAATGACTCTCTTGATAGGATTATTGCTGGCCATATTAGGGCTCATATAAATCAAAGAATAATGATAGTGGGAAGAATGGGGTTAACAGGCGGTTTTTAACTTATTTCTTCTCACCAGGGACAAATGAATGACCTTAACCAGACTTCCCTGTAAATCTGATCTTTACAATGATTTTCACCAAGTTTCCTTGCAGTAATGATTTAACAGAAAAAAAAAAAGTGCTGTTATTTATAGTACATATTTTGTCAGTACAATCTTGATCTTTTACAACTACTTATTTGTGGAAAAAAACATGGAGATTTTTGGATAAGACATGTTAACTCCTTTCATTAAAAATGGAAGTTATTTCTCCTCCCCTTAAGTCTAAGCTCACTCTGTGTCCTGTAGAGGTGACCCTGTGTCAATTCTAGTTGGCCAGAGAGGCCATGTAGAAAGGTGACAATATTAAAGACACCACGAAGAGAAAAAAGCCATGTGGAGAACAGTCACCTTTTTCAATAGCATAGGTCTTGGACATAGGAGACACCTTCTTGGATTTTTTCTCCCAGTTTAGCCCCTAGATGAATGCAGTCACATGAGTAATCCCAGCTGGTACTTTCTTAGGCAAGAGAAACAACCAATAAATATCTTAAATTTTAAGACACACTAACCATTTTGTTGTTTTAATACACTAAGTTTTAGAATGTTTGTTTTGCAGCAATAGATAACTCTTTAAGAGGCTGATGATACATGTCCACAGAATCTCGATGGCAAGGAATGTCAGACTATGAGACTGTTAAATACAATAAGCAAATGGTTATCCACAGAAATAGCATTAGAAGAAGAAAGGGTGATCAAAGTAACTGTCAAACTTATGAGTAATGATAAAAAAAAAAAAACCTTATCATTACAAAATAATAATGATGGTATCTAAATAATGGGGCCACAAAAATGGTAGAACATGAGTGATGGAGAACAATAGAATAGAAAGCAGGAAATGCGTGGCCTGAGTCGGTGTTCTAAGGGACTTACTGCTTAAAATGTCCATATTTTTATACAGTCTTATTGATGTCTATTAAACTTTGTTAAGTACATGAGATAAAATCAGAAGAATCAATGTTAACAAATAAAAAGTTTCTATAATTTCCAAACTGTAACTTATTAATGGAAAAGAAAATGGAGTAACACAGGAAAAAATGAAAACAATAAAGGTCAATTTGAAGCAACGAGAAAAATTTAAAATATGTGTACTAAAATATAAGCTCAGATTTACTACTAACACACAATAAATGCAAACAACATGAGTTTAGGAAAAGAAGTCATCAGATTAATTTTTAAAATATTTGTTGGCAGGGCGCAGTGGCTCGCACTTGTAATCCCAGCACTTTGGGAGGCTAAGGTGGATAGATCACATGAAATCAGGAGTTTGAGACCAGCGTGACAACATGGAGAAACCCCGTCTCTACTAAAAAATATGAAAAGTAGCTAAGCGTGGTGGCGTATGCTTGTAATCACAGCTACTGGGGAGGCTGAGGCAGGAGATTTGCCTGAATTCAAGAGGCAGAGGTTGAGGTAAGCTGAGATTGTGTCACTGCACTCCAACCTGGGCCACAAGAGTGAAACTCCATCTCAAAAAACAAACAAACAAACAAACAAACAACAACAAACTGTTGTTTATAAGAAATAAATCCCAAATCAAGTGCATGGAACTGGAAACTAAGGGAAAGAAAAAGTCTTACAAGTGAATACCAGCTACGAATTGCATGTGTGTGTTGAATTTTTAATTAATCTAAGAGTCACAGCATTACAAACACATTAAGCTAATAAAGTACCCTGAAAATACATAAAACTAAAGTAAATAAAACCTCAGGGAGACATTTTTAGAAACATCATCACAATAAAATATTTCAATTTATTACTTTTAGACATAAAAATCTGGTACAAATGTAGACGATTTGACAAATATTCATAAGCTTGATTAATAAAATATTTATATAAAGAATTAGTGCCCTGAGCAACGAGTAGTGATATGTCCTCTTTTTAAGCACATATAGAACTTATATAAGAACGGAACATATTTTAGGCTCTAAAAATAAACTTTAATGAAGTATAGATACCAGTAGAATATGAGTGCTGTGAAGGCAAGTGATTTTTGTCTGTTTATTCACTAGGATATCTGAAAAACAAAGACAAGTACCTACTTTGTAATACGCACTTACCGAATATTTGTATTTGAACAAATGCGATAATATTATCAGACCCAAATTGGTTCAAACAGATGCCAGGAATAAAAACTTAATAAAAATTAAGAAAAAGAAATTTAATAACAATTCTGAATAGCCAATGCCAAGAAGAAATAATAATATAATATAAAATTACAATACTAAAAATAAAATAATATTGAAAATATTGTGCATTAAAATGATGGGAAGCAGTTAATGGATATCTAAGAGAAATTGTTATCTCATATATGAACATGAGAGAGAAAAAAGCTGATAGTGAACTAAAAGCTTAAAATTAAGAAAACAGAGAAAAATAAAATTAAATTAAATCTAACAAAAATAAAGTTAACTGAAAGTTGATTCTTTGAAATAGCCAAAAATATACACAAAGCTTCAAATAATAAATAGGATTTATCAAAAAGAGAAGAGAAAATAAAGTATACATAATTGATATTTAGAATAAAAATTGGACATACGTATGTATCTAGCAAAAACTAAATTTAATAGAATAATATAACAAATGTAGTCCATTATGTTAGAAAATGTCCAACAAATTGAACTTACAAAATCAACAACAAGAAGAATTTTAAAAACTATCTTGGAACCTTTAAATAAATTGATTTGGGAGTTAAAACTATTACTCTTGCACTAACTTTATACATCCCTAACTGAAACACTAGAATAAAATTGTTCTATACCAGTGGTCTGATAAACTTTCAAAGAACAGATCACTCTAATATAAAAATGAGAGAAAAACAAAATCTTTTAGAGAAGAAAAGAAAAAAAGGAATACTACACACAGTTTTACATGAGGCCAGCATAACCTTGATGCCAAAACCAAAATAGATACTGAAGAAAAACAGAAGTCACATCCAGGTGCAAATATCAAATCTAGCAACTACAAAATAAAGGCACAATAACCTTGTTGGTTTTATTGAAGATTAAAAAGTATATTGTGATAGATTACCATATGTATAAGTTACAACGGAAAAAACATGAAATTTTTATCAATAGATTGAAAAAGCACATTAATATTCAAAACTTAACCTTTTGTGGAAGACCCATTCATTGATAACCTCAAAACATGTTGACTAAAATTAAAGAAGACCTAAACAGGAGGAGAAATAGAACATGTTCATTGATAAGAACAAAATATGACTTAAACAAATTAAAGAAAAGCATAATAAATTGAACTTCATAAAATTAAGAACTTCTGCTCTTTGAAAGACACTCTTCAGGTAATGAACAGATAGAGTCCACTAAAAAATATTTGAAAATCACATATCTCAAAAAAGACATATTTAGAATATATAAATCATCTGAGCATTCAATAAAGAAAAAAACATTAAAAATAATGGACAAAAATTATAACAGACACTTCCCCAGAGAAAATATAGAGAAGAGTTAAAAAGTACTTGAAAAAAATGCTCAGCATCATTATGACCTCCAGCACAATGAGAGACTACTCCACGCTTATTAGAATGTCTAAAATTCCATGCCATGTGTGGATGACAATATGGAGAAGATGGAAATTTTATCTACTGCTCAAAGGATTGTAAAATGTTTTAACTATTTTGGAAAACAGTTTACTAGCTTGTGAAAAAGTTAAACATACATGTATCATATGGTTCAGATATTGCACTCTTAGGAATTTCCCCATGAAAGATAAAAACATATATTCATACTAGACTTCTACACATATTTTTTTAGCAGCTTCCCTGTTAACAGCTAGAAACTGAAAACAATAAAAATGTTCATCAAGGGATTGGATAAACAAATTTTGCTTTGTGCAAAAAAATCTTTACAAAGGAGTGAATATTAACTAAGATATTAAAAGATGCAATTGAGATAAAGATACCAAGATGAGAAATCTTTGCTGGAGTATCAGGGTAGGCCCTAAATGCGAGTACCTGTGTCTTCAATTTAAAAAGAACTATAAAGGGAAAGAAAAAAGTCCACCAAAGAGGAAAATATGTTAGAAAAACTTTGTTACTTAGATACCATTAAATATATAGTAATGAAAATAAATGAACTTAAAACACACAAAAAACACAACCTGGAGATATCTATCTATCTATCTATCTATCTTATCTTAAAAATACAAAATTAAATTCCACAATTTTTCTTTGCAAAAACTACCATCCAAAGAGATGATTTATACCATCATTTATTCTCATTCCTTCAGATATTCAGATTGATTTCCATATGCATGATGAAGTCTGGGCTTGGCTGAGCCTCTGCTCTTTGAGCTCTGCACTGTCCAATGATGGCTACATTAGGAAGGTTGAGTCTGGGTCTGCTGCAATACCTCTGGTCTGGGATCCAGATGGAAGCAATAGGAACTAACTGGCATGTTCCTGACATCGTCGATTATTATAGTCCATGAGCTAGTGCAAGCCACACTAGCACATTCAAATTCCTTTCCTGCTTGCTTTGAGTTTATTAACATTCTATTGTTTAAAGGGCATCTCAGGGCCAAGGCCACAATCAGTGGTTTGAAAATGTATTTATGCTACTACAGATCTTTAGAGATGAGATCTTTGTTGAGCAACAATCCAATCTACAGCAAACAATTATATTTATAATGATATTTTAATAAATCTACAAAAAATCATAGGCAGTAAATTGAATCATTTAATAGTATTTACGCACATGATAAAAACTTTTTAAAGGGTATTTGATAAAGCAATGGAGTGAGAACGCTAAATTTAGAATAGTAGTAAATTCCATGTGCTTACAGTTAAATGCACAGATATTAGTTATATTCTATTACTTTATGTGATAGGTTCAGTTATGTATTTTGTTATTATGCACTATATTTTTAAACATACATATTCTTTTGTATATAAAAATATTATTACATAGTTTTAAAAGAAATACAAGGAGTAAAAGTTCTGTAAACACAGAAAAGTGAATCCTAGCTGTACTTACTATGCAACATGAAGGAAGTTATTCATGCATGTGAGTTTTTAAAAGACACTTATATAATAGAGGAACTTATGCAAACACAAGTGATGCTGTCATAATTAACCGAGATAGCATATATAAATGATTTGGCACAAAGCAGATGCTCAGTAAATAACTCCTCTTTATTAAAAAAATCTCTCACCCCATATATACATATACATATATATATACACATATACATATACATATATATGCATATACATATATGTATATACATATACATATATAGTGTACATATACATATACATATACATATTGTGTATGTATATGTATATACATATATTGTGTACATATACATATATACATATACATATACATATTGTATATGTATATGGTATACATATATAGTATATATGTATATATATATGTGGGGAGGTATATATACAAATATATATGTGTATATATATATGAATACATATATGGGAAGGTCTATAAAGAGATATATACAGGTGTATGTATGTATATATACCTATATATATGTATATATGTATGTATACCTCCCTATGGTTTTATCCCTATATGTTATCTCTATATGTTACTATATATACTTACATAATAATAGTAAATGTTACTATTCTATGCTATAATACTTACTATATGGTAATATACTAGACAATTATGGTAGCATTATAGTATTTGCTACATAATTTACTATATAGTAATTACTATATGTAGTCTATAGTATATATAATGTATAGTATATATACTATATATAGTAAATAGTATAGCATATTATTACTATATTAGTAATAGTAAATATGTTTACTATAGAGTAAATAATACTCTGTATAGTTATATATAGTAACATATAGAAAGAATATACAATAAATAATATATAGTAATATGTACAGGGATATATATGGAGAAAAACATAGATAACATATAGTATGGTATATATACTATATAGTAATAGTAAATATATTTTCTGTACCTCTTTCTCTCTCCATATATGTGTATATATATCTGTGTTTGTGTATGTGTGTGTGTGTGTGTGTTTGTGTGGGGGGAGAAAGAGAAAGAGAAGGAGACACACACACACACACACACACACACACACATATATATATATATATATATATATATATATATATATATAATTATATAGTTATCTTTTTCCAGTAAGAGTATTTGTGCTATCACCACAACCAATAAAAGAAACTCATTTAATTTCAGGGATTGACACTTCCACTGATATTCTCGCTAAAACTCTTAAGTCTGATGCATAGCATATGACTCTAACAAACATACAAAAATTCTGCATGTGGCTAAAAAGAGTATAAATAAAAAAAATTCAAATTAGAAAACTAAGAGATAGGACATTTACACAGATGTAGCATGTTGAAACGCTCCAGTGGAGCAGTAAATGGAAGAAGTTGACAACCCACATGGCATGATTCAAAGGACAGAGGAATGGATGTGGGTTTGGGGCCCGAGTATGAGGCTCTGCTCTGCCACTTACTAGCTGAGTGAAGTAACCCCTAACCTGCTTAAATCTGCTTCCATAACTCAAAATAAAGTTAATAAAAATTGTCTGACAGGACAGTTGTAACATATAAAAGTTCAAACGTGATATTGTAAAGTGTCTTGACATTAGAAAGAAGCAATGTGATACTTCTGAAGCAAATACCTACATGTGCTCTGTCCACAACTGCTAAAGAGCACAACCTCAGGCTATTTAATTGCTAAATTTTACTTCAAAATATGTTTACAGCATAATGATAAATGTAGGCAATTAAAATTGTCATATAAAGTTTACGCTAATATCTTGTTATAAACCAATGTGGTTATGTAAATATATATATATATATATATATATATATATATAAAAAATATATATTTTTTTCTTGAGTGTATATCAAGTTATTATAACTTTTTAGACAGGACTTACAAATGTACACACATGCATGGAAATGCACTATCTGGGCTGTTAATTTTAGACTTTCACTATAATTGCTAATATAATTGAGATCCGTGTTTATCTCAGTATCTGCCCTATAGTAGGCACAAAACATATTTGTTGAAAATATATAAATAAATCAAAATAAGATAATATTCTGAAGTCCCTGGCCAAGCATTGTCTTCTCTTTAAAAATTCCTCTATTTTTTGATTATGGCCATTCTTGCAGGAGTAAGGGTGGTATCACATCCTGGTTTTGATTTGCATTTCCCTGATCATTAGTGATGCTGAGCATATATGTTGGTCTCCATGGGGTGAAAAGGGAACACTCCTTCACAGCTGGTGGGAATGTGTACTAGTACAACCACTGTGGAAAACAGTGTGGAGATTTCTTAAAGAATTAAAAGTAAAACTACCATTTGATCCAGCAATCCCACTATTGGATTTCTCGTAGAGGAAAAGAAGTCATTATACATAAAAGATATTTGAACACAAATGCTTATAGAAGCATGAATCACAATTGAAAAAAATATGGAACCATTTTAAATGTCCATCAATCAACAAGTGGATAAATAAATTGTGATATATACATATATGAGATGGAATACTACTCAGCCATAAAAAGGAACAAATGAATGGCATTTACAGCAACCCATAATGAACTGGAGACTATTGTTCTAAGTGAAGTAACTCAGGAATGGAAAACCAAACGTTATATGTTCTCACTCATAAGTGGGAGCTAAGTTACAAGGATACAAAGGCATAAGAATGATACAATCGACTTTGGAGACTTGGAGGAAAGGGTGGCGGGGGTGGGTGAGAGATAAAAAACTACCAGCTGGTTTCAATGTATGCTGTTTGGGGATGGGTGCAGAAAAATCTCACAAATCACCACTAAAGAACTTATGTAACCAAATAATACCTGCTCCCCAGAAACCTGTGGAAATAAAAAATTAAAAATAAAACAATGCCTAGTACATAGAGTTATTGGTGATGATTAAATTAGATTATATATATATATATATACATATATAATATATATATGCATATATATATATTATATATATATATATATATATATATATATATATATCAAAACAACACTTTTTCAACAATAACAAAGGGACATACTCAAGTGAAGACAAATTGATAGAAGGTAGGTATTTGAGAATTCCAGGGAATTCATGTTGGAACCAACATTTGAACCTGCAAATTCTGGCTCTAAAACCGGTGTCCTAAAGCATTGAGGCATATAGCCTTCTATGTGGGAGAATAAATTATATTGTGAAGACTTTTCACATTTTTATTCATTCTAGTGCATGGGAATGGTATTACATTTATCAGTAAACCTTACCCCCACAATAAGTCCATCAATTTTTTATATGACACTGATCAAAAATAGAAAACAATAAAGTATTTTTTGTGCAGTATATTTAAGGTAATCTTGAAACTGATGTGCTCCTCCATAAAGCAGAGAGTCAATAGTGATAAGACAAGCTGGGATTGAAGGCACCTATCAAGGATCAGCATCTTTTGCTTGAAAAAATGTGAAGAAAAATCAGAGATTCTGTTAACTTTGACAGAGGCTTTTAAGCTGCCACAAAACCCTTGTGATAAAGTTGGGATGAGAATCTATGCTTTCTAATATAATCCAGTTCTCATTCCCATAAGATATTCGGCCGATAGTTAGAGCTGCTAAAACGTACTGTGCCATTATCTAAATTAGTTGCAATTTAGTTACAGGAACCATTTATAATATTCAGCAGACCTGTGGTCTCCTGGTGGTTTTCTGAATTTGTGAGAGCTCCTAGTCATCAATTCTGTATGCCATATTCCTATCTCTAAACGTCTCTCAAAAGTTTACAGTGTAATACATACAAACATCAAATATAGAATCCAGTTAATTATTTCTACTCTGAGCTTTTCTACTTTTCATATAATTGCTAAGAAAATAACTGCACACATGCTTGCATTTCTTCTCACCAGATTTGACAGAAAGAGCTCCATCAACACCGAAGATGTCACAATATCAATATTCTCAATCGTTCCAGTCACGTGTTTGGAAATACTCTTCAAGTAGACTTGAGAACACATTATAGAAAAGAAGAGGTCACAGTGTAGGAGGAAAAGTAGTATGAGAAGTTTAAGTGAAGCTCTGTAATATTGTGTTCAAGAGATTTTTCAATGATCTAAGCCTGTATTAGTTGAAAAGCTTGTTGTAATGTTGCCCTTGGAATGTAAAGCACATAATTTTGCCAGCATCCTTTTTTTTTTTCCCCCTGTCAAACATTTCAAAGATTAGGGTCCTGTTGGCAGCTTAAAAGCCTCTGTCAAAGTTAACAGAATCTGTTTTTTTCTCCACATTTGTTCAAGTAAAAGATGCAGATCCTTGATAAGTATCTTTATCTAATCCCAGCTTGTCTTATCACTATTGACTCTTTACTTTATGGAGGAGCACATCAATTTCAAGGCGACCTTAAATATACTGCACAAAAAGAACTTTATTGCTTTCTATTTTTGATCAGTGTTACACAAAAGATTGATGGACTCATTGTGGGGGTAATGTTTAATGATTATTTCTTACCTTCTGTGCTTTCAGAACATTCTGATCACAGCATCCCACAGATTGGGTGAGGGTGAGAGAAAAGTGTTAATTTAGGCAAATTCTGCAGAGTTTGAAGACACTGGAACCTGGAAAGAGCAATTCAGATCCATTTGAGGAGCTGTGTACTGCAGGATAAAGATTGCACACCTTGGAATAAGATAGATTTTAGCTCAATTCCCAACTCTGTCACTTGTTAGCTCTGTGAACTTGGGCACATTACTCAGGGCTTGTGAAGCTCAATTTTCTCATTTATATATGTGATTAATAATGGCAACCTCTTAGGAATTTCATAAAGATTAAGTGAGAAATTCTATGTAAATCCGTTAACTCAGTACTGGGCACATAGCGAGTATATTAATTAGGGTACAGGCTAAGTTTTTATGACGAAGATATTGAAAAATACAGCGCCACAAACAGTTGATTATGTATTTCTATTTCATATGACAATCTGGTGAGTAAGAGGTCCAGGGAGGGTTGGAAGCACTGCTCAGTAGGTGATTCCAGGACAAACACAAGTTGCTTTTATCTGGTTGCTTTGCTAACATCTTCAGTGTCATGTTGCCTGCATGTTCAAAAGCTGGCTCTCAAAATAAATCCATCAATGCCCCTGCAAGAAACATAGGACAGAATCCATCGACACATTTTAATTGAATTTGGAAAAGGGACAGTTTACAGCAGCAGGCGTAGGGTTAAACGAGACAAAAAGGATTGGCAAAACCTGTGAGGGGGACCACAGCGGAGAGCCTAGGGCAACTTGCCTGAAGACACAAGAAAAGGGAGCATTGGCCGGGCGCGGTGGCTCAAGCCTGTAATCCCAGCACTTTGGGAGGCCGAGGTGGGTGGATCACGAGGTCAAGAGATGGAGACCATCCTGGTCAACTTGGTGAAACCCCGTCTCTACTAAAATACAAAAAAAAATTAGCTGGACATGGTGGCGCGTGCCTGTAATCCCAGCTACTCAGGAGGCTGAGGCAGGAGAATTGCCTGAGCCCAGGAGGCGGAGGTTGCGGTGAACCGAGATCGCGCCATTGCACTCCAGCCTGGGTAACAAGAGCGAAACTCCGTCTCAAAGAAAAAAAAAAAAAAAAAAAAAAAAAGGGAGCATTTACGGAACCTGTGGCAGGGGGCTGTTCCAAAGGAGCTGTCCAAAGAGAACATTTTGGGGGGTGATTTTTCCTGAAAAGAAAAACATTTCACAAAATGGACTTCATAATAAGACCCATCAGCTATTGCATAATAACAGATCAATGTCAATTTGGCCATGCTCTGATCTGACAATGAACGTCAACTAATATCAGCACATGTAAGGTAATGGGGAAAAAAAGGAAAATATAAAGTGAGCTAATACAGCGCAAACAAAATTTGAATAGCCCCCTTCCCCCATTCCACATTTCCCTTACCCGAGTACCTTGGCTGGACTGGATTGTTTAAACCAAAACTTTATTCTCTCAGTATCTTGTGGTTATTGGTAGACCATGTTTTTCCATGGATTAAAATTGTGTAACAATAAATAACCAAGAGATGTTCTGGTGAATATCTTCTGCTCCACATAGCTTTCCTTGTCCCCAACATTTTGCAACAACTCAATTTTCTTTCTGTGATTGAGATCAGACACTGCTTCAGCCAGTGGAGAGACCACTGATCTTCTGAGGAATGAGTTTAACGAGAATCCTAGGTTACCACTGAGCAAAACTACATTTACCGTTAAAAATGTTTCTTCCTTGGGTACTACTGGGATCTTTGTATGAATGGAGGTCTTAATAACAGAAAGTAAAAATTCTCCCAGTATTTTATTTGGAACAGTAGTGAGAGAGGCCACTTCCTATTTGGCCGCATTTGGCATAAAAAAGAAGGAAACTTTGCAGAGTGTTGTCTACAAGATTATCCTACACCTGAGAATTTAGAAAGCAAAACTACCATTTTAAAAAGAGTTTTTTTCTGGGTGGCAGGGTATGAAGAAAGGTCAGTTAATAAAATGGGGGTGAGCTCAGTACCTCCTTTTCTCTATTGTGAAATGAATTATTTGCATAGATGCTATGTTGCATATTGTGCTATAGTGATGGTGAAAATTTTTAAAGTACATAAATGAGAATTTGCCCCTATCTTTGAAATGCAAGTTTCTTACTAAGGTATCTATGGTGCTTCCTACCTCATGCTCATCAAGCACAATTATCATAGGAGTATTGTTTTAATCAGTCCTGGCTCCTGTTATAAAAGACTTGTTGGCTTAAACAACCAGCATTTATTTTACATAATTCTGAAGGCTGAACGTTTGAGATCAAGGTGCAGGCTGATTTGTCTTCTGGTGAAAGCTATCTTCTTGATTTACAGACAGTACTCTTCTTGATGTATCCTTATTTAGTGGGAAAAAAGATCTTTTGTCTCTTTCCCTCTTTTGTTTTTTTTTTTTTTTAATTTGAAATGGAGTTTCACTCTTGTCACCCAGGCTGGGGTATAATGGCAAGATCTCGGCTCATTGCAACCTCAGCTTCCTGGGTTCAAGATTCTCCTGCTTCAGCCTTCCAAGTAGCTAGGATTACAGGTGCCTGCTATCACATCTGGCTAATTTTTTTTTTTTTTTTGTAGTTTTAATAGAGAGAGGGTTTTGCTATATTGGCCAGGTTGGTCTTGAACTCATGACCTCAAGTAATCTGCCCATCTCGGCCTCCCAAAGTGCTGGGATTACAGGCATGAGCCACTGTGCCCGGCTTCTTTCTCCTGTGTTAAAGAACACTAATCCCATTATAAGGGTGTCACATCATGACCTCACCTAAATCTAATTACCTCCGAAATGTCCTGCCTCCAAACACCATCACATTGAGGATTAAAGCTTCAACATGTGAATTTTGGGGGAAAACAAACATTCAGTCCATAACAATTGTCAATATAACAGATCAGCATGGAATATGACATCTATCACTTGAAATTCAATTGATTCTCATTTTCTTTAGTGATGCAAATGGAGGCTAAAATAGTTTTTGGTGATTCTGATTTTCTCTAAAAATGACTATCTAGAACCACAGCAACCACTAGCAACACCACAAGATTAAGTTTGTTATAATCTCTTGCTACCCAAAATTTAATTGACAATCAGTAGTAGCATTTGCATCTGTCCCCTAGAAACGTGTTAGAAATGCAGGATCTGATACATTATCCTAGACTTATTTGATCAAAATGTGCCTTTTAATGAGATAATCTCTGGTGAGATTTATGTAGATTACGGTTTGGGAAATACAGCCAATCAAGTGAGGATTTTAGAGAAATCAGCATTTCTGTATTTTTCATTATTTGGAAGGAATTCTAATCTCGAGAGTTCCTATAGAGAGGTAATACTGGTACTGGTTTACTATGCTGGTGTGGATGTGGATGACAGTTCCACTCTCTTAAACTTTTTCTTTCCTGCCATGATAGACATAATTTCAACATTTATAAACAAATGCTTCCTAACTGATTTCAAAGGCTTCAGTAGTTTTCTTATCAATTTTATTTCCAGAAATTTTGGGTTAAATTAGTTGTTATTAATAATTTGGTAGTCAAATGCTTTGGATATCATATCCCCTTGTTGCCAATTGCTATCTTTCTAACCCTGTAATCTACCTTGTCTCTGATTTTTAGTGCGATTAAAAGGCCTCAACCTTCTTTCTTTACCTCTACCTACCATTCTTCTCATTTGGATGAATAACCTAAACTTGTGATTTTTCCATTTTCATCTCCAGCCTACAGTACACAGTTGCTCCTGAATTTTAAAAAGATATTGCTGTCCCCATTATCAAGGTAGTTCTTACTGCTAACTTTGATGAACAGAATGCCTTCCTGACCCTCCCATTGGCTATGGCTTAAGACCACTCTAGTTTGTACGTAACAGATACACCACAATGTTCTTATGCATGATCTAGTGTACTCTTTCATCTAGTATATACTAGGATAATACTGATATTTGATCTTCATTGACTTTAGGCTTCATTGACTTCATTGACTTTTGTTATCGACAATAGGCTAGGAACTAACTCATGAGGCTGGAGAAAAATGATGGTTTGTCAGAGTAGATTCTGGGGAGAATCCCTCTATAAGGCAACTATAGCACAGAAATTTAAACTTGATTTCAGGTAGTAAATTCTGGTTTCGTCAGAGAGAGGCCAGAATGCTTCTACGAGTATTGAAATTTTACGTTATTTGAGGGTTCAGTTTCTCAGCTTCAAGTGTCCTCTACCCAATTTCAGGGTTTCATTGAGTCTACATCACTTTCCTTAGCATAGCATCAGAGACCTGGTGAGGATGAGCATTTAATTGGGGCTGTAATTCTGCAACCCCTGAAATCCGTCTGAGGGCCTGATCCTCAGTCTTATCTTCCCTATAGAGGGTTTTCAGACTTTGCATCCGAGTTTTACTTAGACTGACAAAATCAGCATTCATTTTAGGGTCAACAGAAGAAACCAGTTTATTCCAGATTCCTAATATTGACCATGATCTCCTCAGCAGCTAAGCACCACTTGATCTCCAGATGCTTGGCATTCCATCTATCTAAATTTTTAATTGTATGATTGTGCATGATAATTTCAACGATTATTATGATACTGGATGCCTCAGATTATCTGTTCCCTTTTTTCTCTCAGCAAGGAGGACTGCAGATACGTGAGGAAATCTATCCCACAAAGCTACTTAATGGCCTGTTTTGTGGCACAACTCTTAGTACTATGCACTGTATCAGTCAAGGTCACAGAAGGGGTGGAGGCACTCAACTGAAAAAAATAAAAAGAGTGTAATAAAGGAGCTATTTATAAAGATATAAGATATAGAGAGAGTTAAATGAACTCCCAGACAAAAAAAAAAATCGTAGCATGCCTAGAACTCAAAAGGAAAGAGGAGAGAAAAAATATTTGGAATCCAAGAATCCAAGAAGAATAGACACAGCTGCAAGACTAGACACAGTTCTTTAGGGGATACATTCTTGAACACGCAAACATAGCCTCTGAAAACAAAAGAAGCCATAAAAATAAATCCTTCTTTGCATGTACCAGTCTTCCAGTGACTGAAACAGTCGGAAGCCAGAGCACCTGAGAGTCCATAAGGCCGGTTTCTGAGAGCACAGAATAACTGAATAATGGAGAATGGGTCTAGAAGGGCAAAGAAATATTCAGCCTCTCAACTAATTCTATGATCCACTCCATAAAAGAAACAAACAAACAAAAGGCATACCAGAAGATAAGCAATGTATTTAAAAAAAAAAAAAAAAAAAAAAAAAAAAAAAAAAACAAACAAGAATTTCAGAATGTGAGTACATTGATTTCCTTTGCATCTTGGGTCAAAATTTAGGCACATGGCCACACCATCTGCAAGGAAGACTTAGAAGTATAAATTCAAGCTGGATGGCCATATGCACAGTTAAAACTTGAAGTTCTGTTTACTAAAATAAAGAAGGAAACGGATATTGAGGGAAATTTAGTAGGTTTTGTCATAGCAGGTTGTTAAGGAAGGTCACTAATATTTATTAGCAGAATTAGTGGCAAAGGTAAAGTAAGGTTATGTGAATGGACTGTGATAGCATCCATAATGTAATAAATATTTATTCAGCATCTACCCTGTGTTCAGAACTATATATTTGATAGAGGGCCATGGAGGGATGTCATGCATTAAACTTATCTTGTTGGCACTTGTTGACTCCCCTTTCCAGGACACTCTCTTCTAATCATAGATCACATCCTTGAGGGCAAATAAAACTGATAGCTAAATTATTAAAATATATTTTCTAGCCTAAAGGGGATGTGGCAGCAAAAGTTGTGGAATTCAACAGAATTCACATGAAGTTTATTCAAATAATATTTTTGAGCACCTACTGTGTGCCAACACTGAGGATTTAGCAGTTAATAAAACTAAAAAAAAAAAAAAATCTGTCATCCTTGAGTTTATTTTCTGGTTGGAGCAAAAATAAAATTATTATTTTTTCGATATGAGAGATGCAAATCTGTTTTCAGATAGGGGTCCAGGGAAGTTCTGTCTGAAAAGGCAACACTTCAATGGTGTGATAGAGAAGTCACCAAAATCTCTGAGAAGAAGATTCAAGATCATGAAAAAATAACTCTACATCCTTAGAAATAGGAGGATGCTTTAAACAAAGGACAGCCAAGAGGCACAGAAGAGAATGAGTAGACAGAGAATGATAAAAACATAAGGTCCAAGAAAGCCATGGGCTGGAACACATGGGTTCTTAGTGTCCATTGGATGTCTTGGGATTTTATTCTGAGTGTGGAATATAGCTTTTTATGAGAGGAAGGTGAAGAAAATGATGTCCCTTTTAAAGGTATCATTCTGGATTCTATGAGAGAGGTCATGGCGGTTTGGAGATGATGGGTGGTGATGCTGGTAAGTGGTTGGTTTCCAGAAATGTTTTGTAAGTACAACTGATAGGATTGACTAATGTATTAGTTTAGTTTATTTGGGAAAAAAATTAGGATGATTTTAGTATTTCCAGGATAAGCAACTGAATAGCTAGGCAACACTGAGGTATAAGTACATATGAGAAAAAAAATCAATGATTTGTTCGGGACATATTAAAATTGTGATGTGATTATATATCTATGTATAGAGATGTTTAATAGCCCATTAGCTATACAAGACTGAAATTCAAAGACCAAAAAGGTTCTAAAGACAAAACTGAATCTTCAGCACCTGGTGGCATTTAAGCCACAGTAGTGGACCAGATCTTATTGGGCGGCAAGTGTAGACAGAGAAGAGAATCATCTTGAAATTATCCATTTTGAGAACTGCAGAGTACAGGGAGCTCTGACTTATGAAACACACATGTACATATTGGGTGTATGTATGTGTTGGTATGTGTGTGTCAGCATATGTGTATGAGAGAGAATGAGAAAGAGAAAGAAAGAGAAAGTGAGAGGTTCGGGGGAAGTCTGATCCCATCTGATCTGCTTTGTCTCGCTCAGCCTGTTTCCAGTCAAAGACCTTTAAAACAACAACAACAAACATGGCACATGAATGTCTATGTCTTAAAAATTAAAGGTAAGAAACTAGGTAAAGTTTTATTAGGGAACTAGGAGGAAAAAAGAAAGCCAAAGCAACCAGACTTTAAACTACTAAATGTTATTTACTCCTCTGTAAATTCAACTAATGAAATAGTAATTTGTGTTAATAAATATCCCTAAAATGCAAGTAACCCAGAGGCGTTTAGAAATTTCCAATAATTTTTGCATTAATGTTAATACTTTGTAAATTTGCTTTGGTAGATGTAGATTTAAGGCTCATCAGCGTAGCTGTAATGTTTTGAGCCATAAGCACATCTGAGAGCTTGTGTATCAGATTGAGAAATTCAGGTAGACTCAGACAGAACCCTAGGAATACTAGCAAAATATCTTTTTTTTTATCCCTCTCATTTCATTTGCCTGTTCTCAAGACAGAGTATTCCAGATTCATATTGTTAATTTATTTTCATTATTGTTAAATAGTTTTGTGGGCTAGCTTAGAAATCTACTTTGTATTTTTGGGAAAATATCTCCCATAACCCAAAAACAATATTGTAAGTGTAAAATGACAAAATATTGGTAAACTTCAGAGGGACCAGTCTGTTTTTTTTTAACATGCCTCTAATGTAAAGCAATGTTAACTTGGATTTAAACATTTTCATTTTCTTCTTAAAGGATCAGGGATTACAAAGATCAGTCAATATCTCAATTCTGAGGAGTTAAATACAAGTGTAAAGTTAGCAAGATCAATGCAATGTTCATATGACACAATAGTTCTCAATCATTAAATATATATTCTGATATCAGCCTTCTTTCTTAAATATAAGCTTTTAAATGGAAAAGAAAAATGTGGTAGGACAATTTTGAAAGAAATAAATTTTAATTTATGCCAAGGTCATCATTCTGACCTTTTTTTCTAGCTAGGATGTTATACAAGATTTAATATTTAAACATGGATAATTTATATAAAAAACACCATAAAATATTTTCAAAGCATTTGTCTCTGAAATTTCATAATGAAGGAAAAACTGGTAGCTCTCACTAAAAACATAATGCTGTCAGTAACTGCTCATAATTCATTTATTTTGTTTTAAATGTTTTGAGTTATAATGAAGGATGAATTATTTATCTTGATATATATGATTAGCTGTCATTTGCTAAGATTTATGTTTCAACAAGGTGAAATGACTCAAGAGAGGTCACTGGGGTGAGCTCATGTCTTCTCGTGTTCTATTTTAGTTTACATTTTCCAAAAGAGATAATGTTCATATGTTTGAATAAAGGTGTGTGATTTGATTGATTCTGATAACAAGACTGACAGCAGCTTAATTTATTTGGTGCTCAGTGATTTTTCTATTCCATATTTTGGTATTAAAATAGTGTGAATTAATTAAATTTGTAAGGTGCTGTAATAGAACAAAGGTAATTATGAAGGATGTGTCAGCCTGGGTTAAATATTACTGCTCTAATGTGCCTCTTGAAAAATATTTCTTACATAATTGTGGTGAAGGAAAACATATTTTTTAATAAATCTCTTTTTGGAGGTAGCATATCGAAAGTGCACATTGCTACACAATAATATGTAAATAACAAACATATGCAAAATAAGTTTCTACATTGCCTTATATGCAGTGAAAGAGAGTAGTCATAGTTATAGATTAGTCTCACTGAAAATAGAAGACATGTAAAAAATATATATATGCATACCTGCTTATATGTTAGGAGATATAACTAACTGCAGAAGCATTATGTAGAAATAAATTTTAGTTTACGTCCCTGAAGAAACATGAAAAGTATCCAGTGAAGAACCTTCAACACATATTACTAACTCAAAAGTTTAATTGCAAGCATGTGATCTTTGTAAAATTTTGTCTTCAAATATTTTACTATATACAGATAACACATGCACGCAAGCACACACACACACACACACACACACACACACACACACACACACACAGAGCTTTTCCTTTTACTTATTCTCTGTTCCCAACTTCCATTGTCTAGAACATGTTTTGGCTTTTGCTTCAATAGAACATAATTATGAACAAAAAAAATAAGTAAAGTAAAAGCAAAATCATGCCTATTCTTAAATATTTAAGCCTATGAAAATAAAACCTAAAGAACTTAACGATACAATAAACATATTCCTCTGCCAGTCTGTTATATAAAGTATTGTTTTCTAGTTTGATTATTTTAAACTAAACACAGCTTCTGTAAATTGTGAGATTTCAGGGAGAGCCTTTCATCTGTCCCTGTGTCTTTTTAAAGCGATTCTTACAGGGGTTATTTATTCTCGACTTTCCTCCACTTTTCTGGAGCATCAGGAGTCAGTGATTCTAAATGTAAATATCTGCCATGATAATCCAAACTTTTCTTCAGACTGTTCCAAAGTTTAGACATTGAGAAAATACTGTAATTACGAAGCCTGCCCAAACTATATTCTCTGATGCAGCTTTAGTAACTATAAGGATTTTATTTTGATTTCCACGTATTGTCTTTCTAGATGTCTAGTGCTATGTAACAAATCACTTCTAGATTTAAATCTTAAAACTAATACTTAAACTAAGTTTTAAGCTTTTAAAGTGAAAACTTTACTAAACAACCAATCTTGCTCCTGAATCTGTAATTTGGGCAGAGTTCGGTGGAGGTGGCTCAACACAGCTCCACAAAGCACGAGGTTGGGTAGTTCAACTGAACCTGGAGGACATACTAGAAAAATGGTGTACTGTCTTCCGTCATGTGGCACTGGCTGTCAGCTGGGAACTCAGCTGCGATTGCTGGCTGGTTCCTCTTCAGGGGGGTGTCTCTGGGATTCCTCACACTGTGGTACTTGGTATTCCTCAAATCATGGTGGCTAGATTCCAAGCACAAGTGCTTCAAGACTGGAGGTGGAAGCCATCTGTTTCTTAAGGACTGAACTCAGAAATTGGCAGAGGAGGTATTCAAATGTATGCTGTTGGCCAGGTAGTCCCAGAAGTCCATTCAAATACCAGCAGAGGAGACATAGATCCTCTACCCTTGATAGAAAGGGACATTTGCAGCCTTCTTTAATCTGCCATAGTTCTGAACTAAGTGGTGATGAAAGAAGTGTTCAGTATTAGGTCCCTGACAATATCATCCATTTTAATTATGATGCTTCTGTAATATACATTGGTCAATAATCAGTTTAGTGTTTTGTTTATGCTTTTTGTTACAAATGATGAAACTGGGGCATAAAACAATTAATTTACCTAGTTCTCCCAATGAATCAATGGCTCAAAAAAATAGCATTTAGACTGTGTTCTAGAATAATTTAAGATGCGAATTGAAAATATGTGCTTGCTCAATTCAACATACATTGAAGACCTTTTCTTCTTCCATTCCATGGTTTTATCATTTGGAAATATTACATGATGATGCTTCAACAGACCAAGGAGTTACCTTTTTTTTTTCTTAATCTTCAGTCCTGGCTTTCCATCTTAGCTTCACACAATATGTTCAATTGCCTATATAACATTTCCATTAAGAAGTTTTAAACACATCTCAAATTCAATATTCTCACACCAATTTGTGCTGTTTGACCTCAAACCGGTTATTCACCAGGGTCCTTTATAATGGTTCCCACAGATTTGCATAAGCCCAAAGTAGAACTGATCTTTGACAGTCTTATCTCCCTCAACCCCTATGCAGTATTTGTCTCCAGCTACACTGTTAACTCCACAAAGGCAAGGATTATGTTATTTTTTTTTTTTTTATCATTGCATCCTCAGTGCCAGGGTATAGCATTGGTGTTCCTTACATTTTGCAAAATGAAAGAATTATCCCTAATTCTGTCATTATTTTGGAGACACTTTTTGATGAATTCATAAAAGCAAATGGAGTTCTGAAGTGCATATGGTAAGAAACATGTGAGAATATATTTCCTTAAGTTTGATCATTTATAGAGATGAATCAGAGTGCACTAAGAATTGTTAAGAACTAAAAAAAAAAAAGTTTGTGGAAAAAAATTACATCTTGTAGATGTTAGGTAGTTTTAGGATTCCTAAGGGACTGTACAGAGATTTTCCCGAAGGAAGAACTAAATGTAGGACATCTCTGAATTCACATCACAAAAGTAGTCACAAGATTTTATAGTTCAGTTGCCGACAGAGAGAAATGGGAAAGTAGCACAAAAGATTGTTTCTCATACAGTGTAAATCATGTAGCAAGAATAAGATTTTCTGTTTTCTAGATTAGCAATATAGCTGAAAGAATTTCCTCTGAGACAGGTAACACAGAACTAGACAGGCCATTTGGATGCCATTTAAACCCTAAATACTGAAAGCCCAGGTACTATTATTGCTTTCCCCCCCTATTTATCAAGTTTCAATTAACCTCATAATGTTTTTATCTTTGCCTGTCATTGAACCATTTTTCTAGTTCCAGGTGACATTTCTTTACTCTTAAATTATTTTTAAAAGTGCACTCCTATCATTTCTTTTTCATTTGTTCTCAGCTCCAGTGAGTTCTAATGATGCCACTAGTTGAGAAATACTTTTCTATTTACTTTTCAGTTTTCTCCAGTAAATTCTCAAGTTCTTACAGTTGAAAGTCGTCTTGTATTTCTCCTTGCATTTCCGAAGTTTTACTACATTATTTCTTTTAAGTGTGCATGTGTCAAGTCATAGAGGCTTGTATAGACTTGGCACAGGCATACTTAAAAAAAAGAAATAATGTAGTATTCCGATAAATATTAGGAAGCAAAAATGTAAAATACTACTGTGAAGGGGAAAACAGGAAATAAATGAGAATGCAAGAAGAGAAAAACAGAAGGGAGAACACGAAGGTAAAAATCTCACATTGTTTTGCAAACTACTATTTTTTAAACTCCAGTTTTAAGAAAATTAGCTTATTAGGTACATTTTCAGTTAAGATAGTTGTATTTTTTGGAACACTTTGGCCACAACTTATCTTACTAATTAGGCATAAAGACTCAGTATTCCAATAAGCACACAGAAACACATATGGACACAAATGAAAATATTCGTAAACAACATATATCCATACTTCATTGCATAAATTCCAAAACTTTACCAACATATTTTACTTTATGCCTGTGTTATAAGTTGATTTCACAAATCATTATTGAGCTACGACTTGCAGTTTGGAAATAGAGTAGATGGGAAGTATTCTGGAGACATATATTAAAGGCAATATTGTTTATTGTGCAGAATATCTGTAAATAACAATTTGCAGCAGTACTTAATCTTACAGTGAGTTTCTTCATCAGCTACCAATGATGAAGTAAGAACTATGAAAATAAAATTATGAATATCGGGTCTTTAAATGTTCTGGACCAAGACTTTCGTGGAATCTCCCCCTATGGCAAAACCTTAAGATTCATTTAAAGAGATTTCTTGACTCATTTAATTATTTAAGTAAATGTTTCAGGTAAATAATACAGGAAAATGACTGAGTCAAAATGTATTGAATGAGCCCAAAATATTTTAGCGGGAAAAAATGACATATTTGATTAATTTCTGATTTACAGAAATTAAACAAATATTTTTATCTTCCTACCAAAACATGTTGATCTATCACCATTAAACTCTACCTTGCTGAATTTCACAAAATGATTTTATATCACAAAGAAAGATTTTGCATATTTATAGTGTATACCATAATTTTGAAGTAAAAACACTGTTGAACATTTTTTTTTTTTAGGTAACATTATTGATGTTAGGAAAAAATATCTAAATTCTTTAGAGGATTTTTTTTCTCATTTAGTATGAGAGTTTTCATTTTTAGCTTAAATTAAATTTACAGTTTCTAATGTGAAAACATAAATTTTATAGAAGCCAAGACACATAGAAGCTTGTAAACTTATTTTTGAACATTTAAATAAATACTGAGAAGTTCTCAGTAATGAATATAAGGTGGCCCGGACAAAATGAAGGACAAATATATTTAATCAAGCTGCAGCAAGTGAAGTTTTGGGCAGAAAATTCAGACACATGCACTGCAGTAGTCTAATTTGAAATACACAATTCTTGAGACGCTATTTATATTTTCAATTCAGATCTAGAATGCAAGAGCATATCCAAAAGTCAGCACTAAAAATGCAGTTTCAATGTATCTCATTATGGCATGTTATGCTTCTGAAGGTATTTATTTTAGATATATTTTACAGAAGTAAAATGATATTTTATAGCACCAGTAACTATCACTCTAAGAGGGATTACTGAAAAATAAGTCCTTCAAAGAACTGTGCAATTTATTACAAACAAATAGACAAAAATATAATAGGTTAGAAGTAGAGGTGACAGTTTTACTAGAAGTCAAATTATCTAATATTTAAAAGTGGCAAGACCTTTCTACACCCAAGTTTCCATCAAGTTTACCCTTCACCCTTAACTTATTGTATATTGAATATTGGCAATATCAGTTAAAAACAGCTTGCTTTTTTGAAGCAGAAATTAAGCAGAAATATGTTGCAAAAAATAAAAATAAAAATATAACTTAAAAGGGCTAATAATTACTTTTAACACATTTTTAAAAAGGGTAAGAAGAAAATGAAATATAAAAAAAATTAAAAACAATTGTATAAACATTTGAGGATTGTGTATGTATTTGAGATTTTGTCTCCCTCATGTTACATGTCTACCTGGTAGAAAACTTCTTGATTTTTTAAAATCACACTAAATGTAGAAGTGGTCAAATGACAAAAAATTATCAAAACTATTACTGATAATTTTATTTTATTTTTTCTCCCATTAGTTTGATAATATATAATTAAATAAATTTATAAATGCATAACCATTATAAAAATGTTAGCTCAGGTCTTTAAGTTTCTGGTTCAATAGCTGAAATTACTGAAGTATATTAGTTAAGGGCATGATCACTGGGTCCAAATCCTGGATCCAATTGGGATTTTTAGTATGTGTGTGAATTGGGAAAACAGATTAATCTCTTAGTGCTTTAGTTTCTTGAAATAAAAAATGTGTACATATATTTTTTGAGATAGTTAATAGAAATTATTGAAGTACTTAAACCAGTGATGAGTACCTATTTAGCACTATATAAGAATTTGCGGCCGGGCGCAGTAGCTCATGCTTGTAATCCCAGCACTTTGGGAGGCCAAGGCGGGCGGATCACCTGAAGTCAGGAGTTCAAGACCAGCCTGACTAACATGGTGAAACTCCGTCTCAAAAAAAAAAAAAAAAAAAAAAAAAAAAGAATTTGCTTTTATTGGCTATGCCTTAGCCCTTTTGCACTAGTATAATAAAAAACTGTAAATCTGGTGGCTTATAAACAACAAATATTTATTAATCACATGGGCTGGAACGTCTGAGATAAAAGTGCCAGCAGATTCAGCATCTAGTGAGTGCCAGTTCCTCATAAATGGCAACTTCTTATGTCCTCTCATTGTAAAAAATACCAATGAACCCCTTGGACCTCTTTTATAAGGGCACTAATCCCAGTCCTGAGAGCTGCATCCTCATGATATGATCTCCTTCCAAAGATCCTACCCTTGATAATATCACATACGGAAATTAGGCTTTAACATACACATTTTCAGGAACTACAAACATTCACATCATAACAGCCTATTATAATTCTAGGAAAAAGATGAAATGAATGACTGTTAATAAATTGATTATACATATGTGGATGCTGAATATGCTACAGTTTATAAGAGAAGGGGTTCCACTTATAATTTTGATGAGTATAAAATTAAACTTATATAAGTTATGTAAAAACTATATATAAGCCCAAAATATTCACCACCCACTTTCTAACCTGTGTCTTTAGAACACAGAAATATGTTGATGTAAATAATTGGTCATTGTTTAAATAAATCAAGAATAATCAGTCATGTTAATATTTGACCTTAAAATTAATATTGTTTCCATTTCTTCACTAAATGTGGCTCAATATATTTACCACCCACTTTCTAACCTGTGACTTTAGAACACAAATAAGGTTCTGTATTGTAACAGGAAATGATAGGTCCTTAGACAGCAGTTTATTTTATATTTCATAACAAAAATTAAATCATCATTGATTTGTAATATATTGAGATAGTAAATAATTTCAGAAATTTGAGGAACAATCTTAAAACGTAAAAGAGCTAGGATTTCCCACTGGCCAAATTAAAAAGAAATCACAATCAAAATTATAATTATAATTAAGAGAAACAATTATGATTTTGAAATCACAAATTTTTAATGACAAAATACGTTTAGAATAAGAAAGAAGAGTGCCTGTAAGCAGATGTGATTGTTTTCACTGTTGACCATTCTCTCTTTGGGAAATTGAAAAAGAGAAATACCAAAAACTATGATTAAACCAAACTGTTCTTAAATAGAAGATAAAAATGGAAAAGAGAATAAAACAGTAACAGTGGTCCCAAAAAATAACCAGAAAAAGAGCTTTTTAATAATTGGTCAGCAGATGCTGACATTCACAAAGATAACAACATGGATTTTATCTTTCATTTCTTAAGAGACATAAACACATGAGAGTGAAGTATGTACAGACAGAAGAAAAAGAGGCTATATTGGCCAACTGAGGCTGAGACTGTATTCCTGCTTTACTTTTGGCTTTGCTCAAAGATTGTAACTCTAGAGTCCATGGTCATAGCACCCTGAACATGCCAAATCTTGCCTGATCTCAAAAGATAAGCAAGTTTGGCCTCGTTAATACTTGGATGGGAGCAGATGATAACTCTCTAAAGGTACTTAAATAAATGTATCTCTAGATCATATTGAATCAGTCAGGGGAGTACTTTTAATAGCAAAAACCACAATTACTTTTGTACCAACTCAACATAAAATAACAATTGTAGTAAAATAACAGCAGTACATAGTAATAACAGTTGTAAAGAATTCTTCTCTGCTTTATTATTTATATAATATATTCAAATTTTAGGAGAAATACTTCTTAAACAATTTTATAAAATGAATCGATTGAGTGTCAAACAATGAAGAAAAGGAGTATTTCTTCTTGCACCAAAATGTCTTGAATTTAAAAGTCTATATAATAATAGGAAAATTTTCTGCAATTTAACCTTAATAACACATTACTAGTGTCATCTATGAATAGCTTATCATCTTCCTATTTGTTTTTTTCTAAAGCTTATATAAAAAAATCATACAATATAAACAATTTTGAGTTGAGGGAAATAACCAACCTTATAATATTAATGATTTCTAACAAACAAATTTTCATTGTTCATGTTAATTTATGGTATGAAGAGGAATGCTTGGTAGAAATGTTCAGCCAAATTATGTTTTTTGATATAATAGAAATTTTCACCTTTGAAAGTTGAATTTTGAACTAAGATTTTCAATAAAATTCTTTTTCTTAATAGCAAAATTGAGACTAACATTAATGTATGGGCTATTCACAATAACAAAATCATGAAACCAACCCAGGTGTCCACTAACGGTGGGCTGAATAAAGAAAACGGGGTACATATACACGGTGGAATACAACACAGCTATTTGAAGAAACAAAGTTGTGCTCTTTGTAGCAACATGGGTACAGCTGCTGTCCTAAGTTAACTGATGCAGAAACAGAAAGCAAAATTCTGAGTATTGTCATTTATATATCAGAACTCAATCTTGGACTGACATGGACATAAAGACAGGAACAGTGGATACTGGGAATTGCAAAAGGAGGAAAGAGGAAAGGGGGCAAGGGCCGAAAAACTTCCTCATGAGTACCATGTTCAGTATCTGGGTGACAGGATTAAGAGAAGCCCAAACTTCAGCGCCGTGCGACATAGCCTGCAACAAAACTGCAGAGGTACCCCTGAGACTAAAGTAAAATGAAAATTTGAAAAAACAATAGTGCATTCTGTAGCACTGCAAATTCAAGGTCTGATGGAGTTGCTCTGTTTTTTGATATGGGCATCTCATAATCGTTTTATACATTTGAGAATGTTTTCCAAGAGGAGTAGTTGATAGGACCTTCACATTTTATAACATTAAAATACGAATAACAAAATAATAGTATTAAAATTATCAATATGCACCTTCTTTCCTAAACAATGCCACATGATTTTAACAATGTTGAAAAGAAATTTTCTCTTTTAACATGACCTTTACCCTGTTCTCTAAAAACTGTAATATTTAAGAGTAATCTACCAAATGATTGTTACGGCGCTACACCCCAATCACTCTAGAAAGTGTGATGAACGGGCATAATGAAAGAAACCTCTAGAAATGGAAAGCATTTCTAGGTTTCTGGAAAGTTTTTATAGACTGTGAATATTGTTTGCACCCACTTGGGAAGCCAATGTACCTGCTTGAAATAATATGAATTGTTTTGATTTCTATGTGCATGGGAGATTACCCTGAGACGTCTAGTACCACGCAGACAACATCTTTCTATGCTGCACAAGAACTCCATCTCAATAAAGGACACCAGGTTAAAGAACAATTTGAATTTATTTGTATAGTATGTTCACATCTACTTGATGTGGGTAGCTATTACTTGTAGCAGGCTCTCTTTTGAAATGAGGGATATGGTATTCCCAGCAGACAGGAACTAATCAAGAGACCTAGCTTCTAGACCCATCTCCAACATACCTCAAGCTACCAACTTCAAAAAACAAATCAATCTTTGTAATACACTAGTTTTGCCATCTGGAAAATAACAGCAAGACAAGGTCTTTGATTTTCAGTCTGTGCTTTGCAGAGCTCAAAAGGATCCAGAGTGGTGATATAGGGGCCCTCACGTGGGGAGGGGAGGCAGTGCATTGATCTGATTTTTATGTTGGAGTTTATCCAAAGATTTCTGAAGCTTGAAAAGAGTACAAGCTGATGAAAATAACTGGATTAAGTGGCCTCTATGGTTTCTTCTGGCTCTCATCATCTATGAAATATATTTCCATTCTCAGTACAGTCATTTCATAATATTAAGAAACCTCAACCTGAATTTGATTTATGGTATCTGCTTAGGGGCATGATGCTTTCTCTATTTCTTTTCTTTCTTTCTTTTTTTTTTTTTAGTAAGAGCTTTATAGTAACATCTTCAAAAGCCGACCTCCGGTGACTTATTACATAATGGATATTCATATGACAGTTGAATATATTTGACAGCATTCATTTTTTTAAAATTTAATTTTAAATAAAGGGATATATTTCACCATATGTCCTATAATTATCCTCAAAAAATGTTATAACATATGACACTTTAGTTCCCCACTTCTGTTAGTCTTTAAATTTTTTTCCAGATGAGCTTTGTTTTGGAGTGATGAATTTTTGTTCTTAAAATACTCCATTGGGAAAGCACTCTAAAACATGAGGACAGTTTAAACATTTTTTTTCGAATTGGCTAAATATAAAATTATAAATTTAAAAGTATTTGTGAATCTAGAGTATCAGAGTTCCTAGAGAAAATGAGTTATGTAATATCCACATTTCTTACTTTGTGAGGTTGCTAAAATATTTTCCTTTGGTGTTTGACATCTAATGTAAATCATTATTAGAGTTTAGGTTATTTGTACTAACATGTGTGTCTTTTGAATAGTTATATCACATGGTCAGATTTTCAGAGATACAAAAACTCAGAGTTTGCCTAAAAATACTAAAAAGTAAAAAAAAAAAAAAAAAACTATAGAGACACATTTATGTCTATTGAAATTAATGTGAGTAGCTTAAAGGTTTAAATAATAAAATTCAGAGTTTGAAAAGTTGACTCTCTCTGGTAAATTAATGATAATCCCTGAAACCTCAGAAAGTTTCTGTTCAGTTCTTATCCACAGACCCCATGATTAATAAATATGAGCAATTGGAAGAAAGGCTAATGAACATCTGTGAGGTGTGCATCATATTGTGTCAATCTCTGTAATCATATAAATATCATTTTACTATGGGTATCTGTATAGTGTATGCCCACACAAGACACACTACAAGTATATATATACATATATATACTTATATGTTTGTATTTTGAAATTGAATTAAGTTGTAGTTTTGCTTTCTCTCTGCCCCTCCTCTGTTTCCTGAGAGGGATCAGTCTTATTCACCCTGATGGCTTCCTCCTTCAAGGACCTGAATCTCACCGTAACCTTACACAGAGATTTTCTTCAGCCTCCCTGGGAGCTCTTCCAGTCTTCCCTTAGGAAAGCTCAGAAGTTCCTGGGATTTAATATTCACAAAAAGAAGCTATCAACCAATTAAGAACGTGATCTCATGGGAAATTTTAAGACCTCACTACACTAGGTTACTCAGAACTTCCCAGGTAAGGGCTAGCTGCCCTCAGTGGTAGCCTGTTCTAATGAGCATACCCTTTATTGACTTTTCTTGCTTCCCTTTTTCATTCTCCCTACTCCCTCATTTTTGCTTTCTGGAATATCTACCAAATAAACTACAGGCATTCAGATCCTGTCTCAGGAACTCTTTTATGTGAACATAACCTAAGAAACTAATTTTATGAAATAACTAACGTCTTCCAGGTAGTACTTTATGTAGGTGTAATGGTCATTGCTTTTTGCAAATATTATTTAAAGTGGAATCTAGGAATTTTTTTTTTCTTTGTCTCAATTTAATAGAAATGCCAGAAGATTCTGTAGCTGGCAACACATTAGCAGTGATTAAATACAATTTATCATCTATGTAAATAAATTAAGAACCAGAAAAAAGAAATCTACATGGTACCCAAGGGCAAATACTAATCAGTAACTGAACAAGAATCTATATTTTTTCCCAAAAGAAATTTGTCTATGACTTTGAGTCTGTTTTTATTGTAGATATTCTTTTTTATATAGAGGGACAGACAAATATGCAGAAAAAAACTGCTTACTCTTCACACAATATCACTTAATGAAAACACCGATCAATCCACCTGACATAACCCAAGTAACTGCACGTTGCTGTCCCCAAATGGGGACATGGGCAGCAGTGAACTCGTCATCAAATTCACTTTGAGTAATAACATATTTTTATTAATTGATTACCAGTTTTAACCAGTTTTTTTGACATTATTTCTCAGCAAGTTTGAATACCTCTCTCTAATGTTCCAAAATCTATCCTCTGTAAACCTAACCACTCCCTTTAAGATATACATAAATATAAATTAAAAGTACAGTTGTCAGCCAGCACAGTAGCTCATGCCTGTAATCCCAGCACTTTGGGAGGCCGAAGTGGGCAGATCATGAGGTCAAGAGATCTAGACCATTCTGGCCAGCGTGGTGAAACCCTGTCTCTACTGAAAATACAAAAATTAGCTGGGCATGGTGGTATACATTTGTAGTTCCAGCTAGTCAGGAGGCTGAGGCAGGAGAATCGCTTGAACCCGGGAGATGGAAGATTCAGTGAGCAAAAACATTAAAAACAACAACAACAGTTGTCAGTCTTTTATTATTGGGTAGTTGTAATTCTTTATATATCTTAAATAGAAATCCTTTGTAAATATATATTTTATGAATATTTTCTCCCTGGCTATGCCTTGGCTATCCAATTTCTCCTCCATGCTTCCTGATGAATGTATCTCCAAGTTTTGAAAAGGTCAGTTTACCCACTGTTTGGAGACTTTTCTCCATGGATCTGGCATTTCTGAACATCAGTGACGTTTGCAAAGCTACTCTAATGCAGGCTGTAGCATTTTTCATATTCTAGATGAGTAAAAAAAAAAAAAGTCTCTCTCCACTTCCCAGATAAATTTTACAAGGTAATAAGAAATGTCTTATTCCAGATTAGGGGGAAGATTTGTTTTCTGATGAGGATAGTAAAGTAAATCGCTATCTCCATAGGGCAGGACAACAGGTTTGCCAGCCATTCCCTGTAAGATTGGGTGGATTCCTAAGTGCAGCGATCCTTTGCTACAACATAGACTCTGCTCACCTGGAGCATCCTCTATGACAAGTCTATGGAACTTGGCTACAGTGGGAACTGATGTAAATGTGAAATTCAGGTTGCCAGTTCTGCTGAGAGTAATAAACTATCTAAATCCATCTGGGTTTATTGTTGCCTACTGACCAAATCTATGACTATTTGGTAAGTTAACGTAACTAATGCAGCAGTTGCTACTGCTTAGGAAGTGCTTGATTATATAGCGACATTATGTTTTTCTATTATAGCTATTTCTTTCTATGTCCTGTCAAAGAAAACCTTTGCTTACCGTTGAGTTATGAAGACATCTCAAGAAATCACTAAATGTTCTTTGGCTTCATATTTTAACATTTACATGGATAGATTTAATCATTTAGAATTAAATTCTTGTTATATAGAATTGGAGCTTTAGTTTTTTAATTGGATATTCATTTTATCAGCAACATCTGCTAAAAAAAAAATACCATTGAATTGTTTAAATACTTTCCTTGAATACCTGAGCTTTTATTTATCTGTATTTGTAAAGAATACTTTGGCTGTACATGGAATTCTGGGGTGATTTTCTTGTAGCATTTTAGTGATCTAATCCAACTCTCTTCTAGCCTTCATTGTTTCTAAGGAGAAGTTAAAGATAAACATATTGTTGTATTTCATGTGCTTGTCAGTTTTCTCCAGCTACTTTGAAAATCGCCCTCTTTATCATTGGTTTTGAACAGTTACATTCCCTACACTGTTCCTATTTGTGTGTGTGTGTGTGTGTGTGTGTGTGTGTGCACGCACACTCACAGGCCTGTGTGTATTTTGGAATTTCTAACACTGGACTCAGTAAACTTAATATGTAAACGTATGTCTTTCAGCAACTCGAAGACATTTTCAGCCATTCAGTTTTCCTTTTCTTATGTCTCATATTATCTTTTTCCTTTTTCTGAAACTTTGATATTAACTCAAAGTTCTCTTTTTCAACTTTTTCTCCTAATCTTTTTAATTTCTATTTTTCAGATTGGATGATTTTGATTTGTTTATCTGCAAATTTATAGACTTTTTAGTCTGTCTTTCCAACTGAGTGGTAACCTCATTCAAAAATTTTGTTGTTGTTGTTTCAAATATAGTGATTTTAAGCTCTACAGCTCTCAAATTTTTCTTAGTTTCTATTTTTCTACTCAATATTCTCCTTTGAGGAGTGTTAATCTTAATTTATTGCTCTTTGTTTTGAGTATACATGAAATGAAATTTCCTATTTATTTACATGCTAGGTAATTTTGAAACGCATTTGGTATATTGTGAATAACATACTGGGTAGATTTCAGATACCATTATATGCTTTTGAAGTGTATTGATTTGATTAATTGACTGATTTTTAAAGTTTTTTTTTTTTTTTTTTTTTTTTTTTTGAGGCGGAGTTTCACTGAACTCAAACTTCAGCCTCAGTCTCTTCTGTGGTTTGAAGCAGTTAAAACTGCTATTTACATATTTTGCTCTTAGCTTGGCTCCTTAGCTTCTATTAAACACCTGAATAATTCAGGAGTCATGCAGAGATTTGGGCAGAGTTTGTTTTTAAAATGTGAAGATATTCCTCTTTGTATTTATCCTATTCCGGATGTTTACTGTTACATTCTAGCTACTGTATTCACCCTGATCTCTTCATTATGACTTTTAAAGATAGTATACTTGTCAGTTTCTACTTAATTTTGGGTCTTCTCTCAAGCAGGAAGCCATAAAAATTGAAGCAATGACTTCCCACCTTTTTCCTATTTTGAGTAGTAACTTTTCTCAAGTTTACACCTGTTTTTGTCACTTTATTAAGTGTTTAAAAAAGTTGTTTTTAAAATTTGTGTAGAGTGTATAGTTGTATACACAAGTAATATCTGGGAAGATTAGTTTTGTAGGAGATATTTCCCTATTACTCTTTTGATTGACCTGTTTAATCTTATTATTTTTAGCCAATAATAAAATCTACTAGCTGATTTGGGTTTGATACTTCTAAAGTCTTAATCAATTCCCTGGGCAGATGTTAATAAAACTCCCTAATAAGTTTTAGCTTCCTGGCTTCCTTTCTATCCATTCATTTAACTCGAAATAACACTAGCTCAGAGAGCATGTTCCTATCAGTTTTATATTAACTCATTCAGGTGATTTTATTCATAGCTATTTCCAGGAATATATAGTTCGTTTTTCTTGGCTCTGCTGACTCCTATAAAGAGTTATATGGTGATAAACGTCCTCTCCAACAGCTTTCGTTGCTTTTATGTGACCTTTGCTCTGTCATTTTTCTAGTTTTGTTTAATAAGACTTGGAGATCCTCTCCATTATTGACTTAATTGACCAATTAATTTACTAATTGTGCCCAATAATTTTTCAATCTTCCACTCCCATGCACATAATTTATTCCGGAAAAGTATTTATATGAAACTTTCAATACTTTTTGAAGTTTTCAAAACTATTCAAAAACTCCATCTATCAAATTATTTATATTTATTGCCTACCAAAGAAAACTAATTTAAAAGTTTTTCCAGTGTATCTAAGATAATCATTCACTTTCATCAGAGATTTAGATTTTATAAATTTAAGAATACTTACAACAGTATAAGCTATGAATTGCCAACTTAGTGTAAGACTATACTTGTAAGATGTTTGATGTATTATAATAAAATTCACAGAATATATCAATGACTTTGTAATATTTGAAAATATATTAAAATCAATAACACTTGAATTTTAGGAAAAGTAATTTTCTTCTTTTAAAAGTAAAAATTTTCTAAATTGTCATGTTTTCTAAAATATTTCTTTGAAGTTCTCATATTCCAAGATAAAAACTGACTATAAACAAACAAAAAATTGAACAATTACAGATTTTGATAACCGCCACAAAGACACTAGGAGACAAAATCAAACAGGATAGGGTGCTTTAGTCACCAAGGACAGAGAAATCCCACTGAAGTGTCTCTTTAAAATAATTGGTGAGAAAAATTCAGCTATGCAAAAAATGATCAGCGCATGAGGACCAGAGGGAGGATTAATGGGAGCTAATACAATGAAAACCACTTGTGGCTCATCACATTATAAGCAATTTGTAAATGTATCTGTGCTTCTGGATTTCAGTGACAAAGGCTGGGAAAATGGGAGGAGAGAAGAAATCAATTACATGAGCTGATTTTGAGGGTGCATAAAAGAGAGATCATTACAGGATTTGTAGGATGACATAAGAAATTTAGATTTTATTTTAATTAACAATAACTATTTGAATGATTGTAAGTTGGGGAATGATATGATGTGATTCCCATTTATAGAGAAAGATTTGGCTTCTGAATGGGAGATGAACAAGGGAAGGGGCTCAATTAAAGTGAAGATGAGCAAGTTATTAATAGTTCTTGCAGTTTCAATTACGTGTTTTTCCCCTGCATCTGTGATCAGACAAGCCCATCCATGTGGTCTATACCTCGGATTCATACTTATTTCCAAAATCCTTAGCCCCTGGGTCCAAATCTGTTAAACCAAGCTTTTATCTCAGAGGATCTGGTAACCACAGTAACACTGACTACAAAGTATCAGCTACCTGTGCTCTCTAAATGCCCTATTTTGTTAGAATTAAATTGGGATCTAACCATTTGTTGAGAATCAAGAGTCATGCTTTCTCAAAGACTGTTCTTTAAAAGGTGCTATTTTCTATAGCATGAATGTGAAAGAGGACTGGAGAATTTGATACAGTTTTAAGTACATGTAATAGTTACCAAGGCTTTAAAAGCACAATGTATTGCATAAATAATACAACCCCAGTTCAGGCCTGACCTGTCTTATCTTTCTCACACAGTGATGACAAACAATTTAGACCTTCTCTTCTCAGCCTCTGAAGTTTATTTTACAGCCCTTAACTCTGCTCTTGAGTGTTGTTGTTAAGAAAAAAGAATTTTTTATTCTGACAACTCTGATATCCTTTGCATTTTCTACAAATGAGTGAAAGAAAGATATTGTGTAAAGGGATTTGATTTGTAACACAATAGCTTCTTTTCCTCAGCTGAAGTAGAGAACATGGAACAAATTTACATTAAATGTGAGCTCTTATGAAGGAAGAAATAAGCATTTGGGTTTGAAATATGTCGAGCAACTATTTTTATGAAGCGAAAGTCATTTTGTTCAGCTGTGATTTTAATTCCAACTAACAAAGGCTCACTCTAAGTACTCATTTCCTACTTCAGGATGTCTTGTTGGTTAAGTTTTAAATCCTTCACATTGTCCCTTTCTTCCCTAACAGGTAGATACCAGACAATGTTGGCTATGCTGTTAAATTTTACAGCTTGCTGGTAATAAAATACCACCGGTGGAAGCTATTTGGTGGCCTTTTAACAATGTAGATAGATTCAGAACAGAGAAATGTATCTGTCCATGCAACGTATCTAACTTGCGCCCTCATTTAATTAATGACAGATCTATTAGCTGAACAATACAGGCCTCCAGATGAATTTTGTGCATCCATCCCAGTTACTTTTTTTTTTTTTTTTTGGTCTGTCAATGAAATTTTTGAAAGATACTGAAAGGTTAAACCACTGGTGGTCATGGTTAATAGGAAACATTTGAATAGCAGATGGTGGGATAAACCACAAATGCACAGCTTGAGTAGCTTCTTGAGCCCCAGGAGACAGAATAATAGACCCAAGCATAGCTGTGTCTCATTTACTAAAACACATGCTACCTTTCCTGCCCTCAAATAAAAAGGATTCTGGTAGCATAACTATGTCAACAGCAATAAAAAAATCACTATAAATACGAAGATAGCACCATGACCTCACTCTCACTGCTCTTCTATCTGTTTTGATGGTTGTTGGTGACCTTGTACTCAGTGTATGGTATTCGTGTTCAGACCAGGCAATACAGCTAGCAATATACTTTCTGGCAGTGAAAGAACTTACTTGATATTTAAGGTCAGCTTCATAGGTCACCTTGCATGGCCCTACACTCTGAGAGTTCCCTCAAACCTTGGAGAAATTAAGCTGCCTTTTGCTGTAGTGAATTGAAATGCCAATTAAAATTGCTTTTACATAAGAAGAAAATATAATAAATATAATATGGATTACTATGAATGGAAATCTATGGGTGGAGTCACCTTTACAGTTGGCTTAATTAGTGAACATTTCAAGCTCCGTTTAATCACATTTTTCTATCTCAGATCTCAGTCTTTCTGGTCTTAACCTCAGATCATCAAAACTGGCGAAGAAACCCCAGGTGGCATATCTAAATGACAAAGAGTGCGTCTTCTTGTTATTCTCAACATTACCAGCGAAGAGAGATTTCAGAAGCTCAGAAGAAAACCTCTTACATTTCATTGGTCCAAATTTAATTAAATTCTAATACAAAATGAATGCTCTTGATGTGGGGGACACGACACACCCACCCACCAGCTTACACCTGGTTCTTGAACAAGTCAGTGGTGAAGAGCATGTTTTCTCTAATTAACTTTAAAAAATAAAGCTCATACTTTCATGGATTTTAGAAAACTGATTACAATGCCAATGTCACCCTACCCTTGCCCTACAAATGATCATTTTTGATGTGGGTGAATGATTTGCAGTTATTAGTATTTAGAGTTTTCATTGATCATTGGAGGAAGCAGGTAAAATAAAGCTCCTTCTTCTGTTTAATACTCGCTTTGGGTCTTTCTATTCTACGTGGCAGTGGGACACATTTGGTTGCCTCCTCCTGCCACTGAAAGGCTGAGCAGGCCCTGAATGTCCTAGAGTAGGCATGTAAATATGCCATCTTTTACTCTAGACTCATGGAATAAAAACCTGCCTTCAGTTCTTTCTTCTTCCCGTCTCCAACAAATTAGTAAAATCCAGAGGAATAAAAACAGACTATACTGTAAAAGACAGTTGCTAAATAAAGTAAAATAAAACAGAATAAAATTGCCAGTTCCCTATGTTGGTCAAAGGAGAACTTGCATCTGATATACAATTCAGCATATATTGTAAAAATAATACATTATGTAGACTTTACCCAGCAATCCCATTACTGGGTATATAACCCAAATATAAGCCACTCTACCATAAAGGCATATGCATGCCTATTTTTACTGCAGAACTATTCACAATAGCAAAAATATGGAATAAACCTTAATGCCCATCAACATTAGATTGGATAAAGAAAATATGGTATGTATATAGCGTGGAATACTACAAAGCCATAAAAAAGAATGATGACATTTTCTTTCTGGCAACACGGATGGAGCTGGAGGCCATTATCCTAAGTGAACTAACACAGGAACATAAAAAACAAATATCACATGTTCTCACATATCATTGGAAGCTAAACTTCAAGTACATACGGACACAAAGAAGGGAAGAACAGACACTGGCGCTTACATGAAGTAGAGGGTGAGGATAGCAAAACTAACTGTTAGGTAATATGCTTAATGCCTGGGTGATGAAATAGTTTGTACACCAGATTATCTAAGACACACAATTTACCTCTGTAATAAACCTGACCATTTACCCCTGAACCTAAAAGAAAAGTTAAAAACAGAAAAGAATTTGGTTAATCATCCTGACAATAAAGGCAAAATTGCCTTAATTATGGCAAACATATGACCCTTATGAAACTGGTACGTTAAAAGGTGAGGAATCTGGGGTCCTAGCCTAACAGCTCTTTTCCCTAAAGCCACTTTTAACTCTATTTATATCAGTCTGTAGGCAATTAGAGTCTCATTTATACTGATCTATTTTAAGATGTAAAATGCCATTTCAGGTTGTAAAATATAAAACAGCATACTCAATTTTTATTAGTACTAATACGGAGCAGCTTGGACTTATATTTTTAATATTAAGATGTAATCCAATCAATCATCTTATAATGCTGAGCATTCAACATAGATAGTCAGGGATGGCACCTGTGTTTTCACTGAGTATGCTAAAACAAGAGAGATGAGTAACAAAAGTTTGTCATTATAACTGGTTTTATTTTGGTAAGAACTCATAATTTAAATGTTAGTTTGAACATTTTTCAGAGTCAAGGATAAACGTATCAGGACAGATTATAGTACTGAGTTTCCATTAGTTGAAAGATGAGTTTGAATGTCTGATAATAAATGGCAATAAACATTGGAAGCAAGAGATAAAAAATTGAACAGCAAACAATATTATATTCAAAGCCTTATTTTTTTTTTATTTATTTTTTTTTTTTTTGAGACGGAGTTTCGCTCTTGTTACCCAGGCTGGAGTGCAATGGCGCGATCTCGGCTCACCGCAACCTCCGCCTCCTGGGTTCAAGCAATTCTCCTGCCTCAGCCTCCTGAGTAGCTGGGATTACAGGCATGTGCCACCATGCCCAGCTAATTTTTTGTATTTTTAGTAGAGACGGGGTTTCACCATGTATGGTCTCGATCTCTCGACCTCGTGGTCCACCCGCCTCGGCCTCCCAAAGTGCTGGGATTACAGGCTTGAGCCACCGCGCCCGGCCAAAGCCTTATTTTTTTATCTGAAAATTTTTAGGTAGGCTTCTCCATATCTAACATGCTGTGAATCAATTATTGCAATCTTTGCTGAATAACATTGGACCCACTACGAATTGGACCACAGTGGGTCTCCCAAGATCCTGTGTAAATAACTCATGTCCCAAATTATTCTCAGCATACTGTGATTTTCTTTTAATAATTTCTCTTTAGAAAATGCATTTTAAATTTTGATAATTCATGAGTACCAAGATGTGACTGATCAATAAATTTACTTCCTTAATCAGAACTTGGCTTTTAATAGAAACACGGGAGTCTAAATTAATTCTGTCCAATAGAAAAATAATGTGATTCACAAACGCAACCCATATAGAGGATTATAAATTTTGTAGTCACATTTTAAATAGTAAAAGAAAAAGTAGCTGTGATTAATTTTAGTAATATGTTTTATTTAAACTGGTACATATTTTAATGCATGATTAAAATTTTAAAAATTATTAATGGAATATTTTGTATTTATTTTTTTGAGATAGAGTTTCACTCTTGTTGCCCAGGCTACAGTTCAGTGGTGCGATCTCAGGTCACTGCAACCTCCACCTCCCAGGTTCAAGAGATTCTCCTGCCTCAGCCTCCCGAGTAACTGGTATTACAGGCATGTGCCACCACGCCTGGCTAATTTTTTGTATTTTTAGTAGAGATGGGGTTTCTTCATGTTGTTCAGGCTGGTCTGGAACTGCTGACCTCAGGCAATCCACTAGCCTCAGCTTCCCAAAATGCTGGGATTACATATATATATATATATATATATATATATATATATATATATATACATACACACAGACACACACACACACACACGTGTGTGTGTGTGTGTGTGTGTGTAAAAGTAAATGTGGTAAACCTAACAATGACAGAATCTATGAAGTAGAAATGTGGTTGTTCACTATGAATCGGTTCGATTTTCCTTCTTTAAAATTTTTCCTACTAAAATATTGTGAAAATATGGATGGAATTAAGACTTTTTCTGGCCAAAATTGATACATATACATTAAATAAAATATTACATATTTTATTTAATGTATACATATACATATAAATAAATATACATATAAATAAATATACCAATACATATACATTAAATAAAATATTAGAGAATATGGGATCTTCTCAAGAAGGCAAAGCTTTCTAGATGGAAGCTAGAAGATGTATGAAGAAATGATGAGCAAGAAAAACACTAAGTATAAATAAATATTGATTTTGCGTAACAACAATAATAAAGACATATGCCAAGTGTTACTGTTATATAATATACACTATTTACAATAAATAAAATTGTCCCAAATAGCATTAAAATTATATTTTTTCATGGATTAATTTATGAGAATGCTATTAAAATATTAGTAAGGAGACTGGATCAATTTCAGTTCATTATAACAAAAAATAAAATAAATATAATCAATTCAAAAGAAGATAAAAAAGCAAGAAAAAAGGGGACAATTGTACAAATAGATATAACTTTTTAAAAAGTCATTAAATTATATGTCTAAATGTAAATAATATGCTCCACACTCAAATTGCATATAAAGATTGCAAAACTGTATAAAATTTTCTCAATTATTTGTCATTTACAAAGGTAATGTTAAAAATATAAAGATATATGAGTAAAAATGAATAAACATAAGCTATGCAAATACTGCTATTAATGGTAAAATATTAATGTCAAAATAGACTTCAAACCAAAAAGCATTACTAGCGATAGACATTGAATAATGCTGAATAATTTAGTTAATTAAGAAATTATAAAGTTTTATAATTATACAACAAAATTGACATAAAGAATGGAAAAATAAACAAACCAATAATTTTGACAGCATTATTCCAACTCTCTCAAAAACTCATGAGCAAACACATCAAAATTAGTAAAGATAAAATAAAGATTTGGACATCACAATCAGTAAAATGAATGGTGAAGATATTGAACTCCTTAAATTCCAGAGTGTACTTTCTTTTCAGGTACGCACTGAACGTTTACAAAAATTGACCATATGTTGTGCCATACAGGAAGTCTTCTTAAATAAATGTTTATGTTGAAAATCATACACATCATCTTCTCTTACTGAAGATCAAACTAAAAATTAATAAAAATGATAACTAGAAAATCCTTATGTTGAGTATTGAAAAATGCACTTCTAAATAGCACATAGATCAAATAAGAAATCACAATTTTAAATATAAATATTCTAATTACCTAAAGCATAATTAAAATTTTAAAAATATGCAATATTTTATTGTCACAAATGACTGGTGGTTATATGAACATTTTCTTGGTCACAAACTATTGAGCTATAGATGTTTATTTTGTGGGATTTTCTGTACCTGGAATATATTTTTACAATACGATGCTTAAGAAGAAGCGTATTACTCTGGTACTGTGGTCACAGAACATAAGATAAGAGAATTCAAGATATCAATGAAAATATAATGATATGAAATGGTGAAGAAAAAATATTATTGAGGATTTTTTATATGTTTTATAATTTTGCCTAAGCTAAAAGGATATTTACCTTTATGTTCTATTTTTTTAAATAACATTAGCAAGAACAATCTCTTTATGTAATACACACATAAATAACAGACAGTGGTTACTCCAGATTCTGGACCCTAAATTCACACTGCAGATTCACCAACCACTACTCGTGTACCTTAAAAGAAGTAAGCATAATCACTCTGTCTCTCATTTATACTCATCTGTAAAACAATAATATAATTTTTTGTTCTATGTGAGTTGATACATTTAAAATGGCTAAAACAGCTCCTGGCCCATGGTCATTGCTCAACAATGGTTAGCTGTATTTTCTTCTCTATAATATTCTCAGTTTGCAATGCAACTTTAATATAAGAATAATCTTTTACAAATCAGGAAAGTATCTGTAACTATACAATTTGACCACAAAGAATCTGGTATTCTTAATTAAGTAAAAACTACCCCATTGGATTAACTGCTTTTACTCAATCTATTTCTATTTAAGTTTCCAATGATGTTCATTAGAAAATGAACAACTTCTCTTTGATAATTCTGAGGATTAAACAGCTATGCCTTTTGTTACATGAAATATCAGCCTTTACAACAAACATATTACAATATACATGATTACAATTTAAATGAAAACATTTTCCTTGAAGGGAAAGTCTCGGTAACTTGGTGATAAATTTATTTTTTAAAATCAGTATGATTAGTACCTCATTTATAATTAAATTCTGTGCCACACTATTTCTTAACTGAGGTAGTACTTTATGTTACTACATAACAAATTACCACAAATTGATTAGCTTAAACAATATATTTATTAGGTCAGAAATCTGGCATGATGTGTGTTGGTTCTCTGCTTACGGTATTACAAGGCTGAAATCAAGCTGTTTGTTGGGCTGAGTTCTTAGCTGGAAGATCTGCAGAGAAATATCTGAGCTCATGCAGGTTGTTGGTGCAAGTCAGTTACTTGCTGTTGTAAAATTGAGACTTCCACTGCATCTTTGGCTGTAAGTCGGGAGTCACCCTCTTCTCTTAGAAGCCAGCCATGCTCCTTCCTAGGTGGAGCCCTTCAACACCAACAAAAGGATGTCAAATCCTTCAACTTGGAATCGCTCACGTTCCCTTGTATCACCAGCCAAATAAAGCACTCTGCTTTTAAAGGTTCGTGGGATTAGGTCAGGTCCACTTGGAAAATTCCCCACTCTTAAGGTCAACTGTGTCATATAATGTAATCTAATCATCACAGAGATATTCCATCATTTACAGTACTCGGGGTTAGGATATAGAATTGTAGAAGGAAAGACATACTTTTTAGTATTTTACTTTTCACAGATGATGTTATGGCTGGCTAAAAGGGCTCCTTTGTAAATCTCTCTCTACTCAAGGTGGGGACCATGGATCTTATTCCATAGTGCTAGAGATAAATTCTTTGAGATTTCTCGATGCTTTAGGTACACATACTGCAAAGATAGGAATGAAAATTATAATGTCTAAGGATTTTCTGATAAGCCATCCTGTTCAGCAATGGAACACAGTAAGTTTTGATATAATCAACTTGTTACTACAGGACATATTTTGCTGATAGAAAATGACCACCTAGTACGGATATGATGTTTGTCATCTCTGCCATAGGGAGGAAGACTAGACAAAGAAGTGTTTCTTTTCTTCCAACTCTGATATTCAATAAATCAAAGACTTTAAGAATGACTTACTACATAGCCTTTTAAATGTGAATTTTTGTGCTTCTAGCATCAACCTTGAAACACTAATGTAGAATTTTTAAAAACGATTTTAAGAGAAAGCATAAATATTATCTAAATTTCTCACATTTTACATAAGTGAAAACAAAAGTTCCAATAAATTTAATGAATTTTTTATCTTCGTCAAAAACAGAATTTAGGCCCTAAGCTAGATATTATGGTGCCAACTACGGAAGTCTCTGAATGCATTTGGCTTCTTCTCAGCCAAATAGAAGCAGAGAGAAAAATGTCAGGATATATAAGGCCTAATGTTAACACTGGACTTTTTCGTTCTCTCTGTCATCTTCATGGAAGAAAATGATTTTAATAAGCTGTTGAGGCAGCAGTTTCATGTCTATTCTGAGTGCACAGAGACTGAAAGAGGACAAGAGGAACTTTCAAGGAGAGATCAATATGGAAATTTCTTACTAAATGAATATAAATGAGTTAATTTGATGGAAGACATGTAAATTTTTTACTACAGATATTCCTGGAAAAAGCAGAAATCCTATGAAATACACTATAAATTACTTGGAATTTTCTAATTTTCAAAATTGGTAAAATTGTTTGAGAAAACAGATAATGTAAGCAGAAGGCGTGAAGTGGCATTTAGAATATTCAGCATTATGAACTTGTAGGGAAAGGCTTTATGCATATTCTTCCCAATCTGTCACAAAGGCAAATGGACACTGATTCCAAAATAGTAGATATTAAATGAAAGCAAAATTAACTGTCTGTGTGAGATAGATTTAGGAATATTAATTCAATTCAATAAGCCTTTATAAGAATCTGCTGTGCATACATCCTCAAATTAGGTACTAGGTTATTAAAAAAAAAAAAAAAGAATAATAGGTTTTGACCTAGCAGAAGAGGGGACAAGTTTACAGCTAACTAGAAAACATGTGAGATTATAATAAATTCTGCAATTGTGAATATATTTATATATGTGTGATGGGATCATCAAGGAGAGAGTAACGTAATTGGCCTAGCAAAATCAGGAAAGGATTTACAAAAGGTACCAAATTTGGGCTGCTTGTCAAATAATATCAATGGGCTAAATTTAGTGGAAAGAAATGCCAGTTAGATGGACTAGAATGAAACGGGATGAAATGGTATTAGCAAAGCCACTGAGTCTCCCAAGCGCGTGCTATGGTCAGGGAGGAATGAAATAGTAAAAGATAAGACCAGCGAGGAATTTTAAACATAAAGTGGAAAGGATCTTGAATATTGAATCAATTAAATAATCTTCTTTGTGAATAGAAAGTCTTCTTAAACATAATAGTTGTCAAATCATGCTATCTTGAATATAATAATGATAATATTTTTGTAAACATTTGGAGGATAGGAATATAGAGAATGTAGAATGTGAAGACATGGAGATCTGTTGGGAAATTACTACAGATACTCAAGTGCCTTATCATAGGGGATTTATATCAAGTAAGACTGGGCAGAGTGGAAAGTGGCTGAAGGGTTTAGCCCCTTCATTTCTTCTCTGATTCAGTATTACCCTGTCACTTGGAAACTTGTATTGCCTTTTGACACCTTCTGTCCACTCTTACTAGATTTTGCTTTAGCTTCAATTGTATGATGTCATTTTCTGAGAACATCAGAATTTTTAATAGAAGACATCCAAGGATCCTTTCATAGGCACTTGAGAAAACATATTCCTTTCTAAATTCAGAATTCAAGTCATAAAAAGTCTTATAATGGACAACTGATATGCTCTGTGAATTACATGAATTTGTTTACACATGCTCTGTAAATGCTTTCAAATAATACACTTAAAAATAATAATGTAGATTAATATAGTATATATTTGATTCTGCCAATTTTCTTTAATTATATCCCAAAGAAATATTCAGAGGTTCGTAAAATATATTTGTGTAGCATGCAATATTTTATATTATCATAATTTTACTAGACACAGAAAAGACTCAATATATTTAGTGCAAATATTTATATTTGCTAGGAAGGTAACAAGAAAGACATGTTTTCCCTTACCCATCATATGTCTTTAACAATATCCACTTATTTTATAAAACATTTTTATGTTTATTAATTTCAACCTCATATACTACCAAAGAACAACTATAGACACTTAATATACATAAACCTTATATCTTCACAACTCTAACCCCTCATGTAAATCAGCATATTAATGGGAACGCAATATGAATCAGGTACTTCACTAGATGATTGACACTTCCTATTAACATTACATAACCACTCAGGGAGATAGATATTATTTCATCATTTAATGAAGGAGAAAATTGGTTCAAAGGTACAAAAATATTAATAAAAGTCTCTTAGTAGATTGGATTATCACAGTTTACACACCAATCTGTCTGCTAATCTTCTCCCCAATATTAATTTCCCCTCTTTTTTTTATAACAGATTTCATTTTGTTTGAGATTAGACCTACACACGAATAGTACTATATAGGAAAGTCTACTTTTTCATTTAAATCTATGAAATAGCTGAAAGTGCTTTTCTTTTTGCTACATACAACTTTCTTTTCCTCTAGTGATACAGCTAGAGCAAATGGCTAGTGTCATTCTACTTCCTTTTCAGCTCTATTAGATACAGCAACTGTCATGCCAGACAGGAATGTAAGTCACAAACTAAAAATGATAGAACAAAAAAGAAGGCCAGGTCCTTGTGACATAGTGGAGCACTAGCCATGGACTTCTTGCCTTTTTTTTTTTTCTGTGTGAGAAATATATATATTTACTTCATTAAGCCATTCTATTCAGTTTTCTATTAAAAGCAGCCAAGGATGATTGTATATTACATTAAATACTAAGAAAGAAATTATGGGCTGTGTAGTTGGAATGAGTTAACTTCAACTGAACCAGTCTAAGTTTTCAGTGTCTGAACAACCAAAATTATTTTAAAAGCATATTATATACCAGTAATATGAAAAAAAATGTAGAACATTATGAGCAACAATAGGAATCTCCTGAAGTTGAGTGAGCCTACTCTCTGGGAGAGATGCCACAAGTGCTTGGCATACACCATCTTTAATTCTTACTACAATGGAGGCTGCATACTTATTGATAAGTAAAAAAACGCAGTAGCAAATAATATGCATATTAAAAGTCAGTGCATTTAGAAATAAACATATATGTAAATATACATAACTAAAATGTTATCTGTGGTCATGTTAGAAAACCGGATAATGAGCATTTTTTTAAAAACAATAAATCTTCTCATATCATTATGCTTCAAATTTAAAAATTTGTTTGCAAAATTTATTTCTTATTGCTGTAAAAATTGCATCAAGATAATACAAAATAACAGCATCTACAATAATAATGACAGCATCCTCATGCATAATTTTGTCTACATCCCAGGTCTATTCATAATTTTACAAAAATTCACAGATGCAATTATTTAATCAAGGTGAATTAAACCTTCCTTACCTGTTCCATAGATGCTCTACTAAACTGTGAAAAGTTATTAGGACTGTGTTGCTTTGTTAGTCACTGTGGCTACTTTGGGATAACTAAGATAATAGATGGAAATAGGAGTGATACAAGTCATGATAATTTCCAGATACAATCTGTCTTCTTAAAGGATTGTATTATCCAGATCTGTGGCTTGTCCAATAACAGACACTTGAAAATCTCAGAGATGACTCAATAAGTCCTTCCCCAAAATGGCACTTCTTTTCTTAATGAATAAGATAAATGTACTGTAAAAATTTAGGGTTAAAACTTAGAATTTTTTCTCTGCCCAGTTATTAATGACTAATTTGGTGGTGGTTTAACTTGGAGTTAATGGTAAATATTTTTATTTTCATTGAAGTATATAGAATATGAAATTCTTGAGTTATTTGTTCATGACCAATTAACATTTCATAGCGATTAGGAAAATCAGGAAGCTGCCATTGCTATGAAGCCAAAATATTTGACTTTTCGAATTCTAGCGTCGGTACATCAAACATAAGGTGAATACCAAAATTACAAGGGGGTATGAAAATAACACATCAAGATGCACAAATTACCAAGATTATCACCACTGTTATCATAATCAAGGCTCTAAACATGCTATCTTTAAAAAATGAATATAAGGCAACCTGCTACGTCCAATTTTTCCAAATAGTTCTCTGTCTCTCTAGATATGTGCAATGCAAAATATAATCTGTACCACATAAGTAATGCTAAATTTTCTAGTAGCTATATTACAAAAGTAAAAAAAAGAAATGAGAAACTAATTTTAATAATGTAATTTAGTCAAAATTATTTTTATTTTAATATATAATCAACAAAACATTATTGAGATCTTTTATATTTTTAATTTTCCTACCAAGTTTTCAGAATTTTGTCTGTATTTTACGTTGCAGCAATTCTCAATTTGGACTGGCCATGTGTCAATACTTGATAGTCACATGTGCTAATGAGTACTCAATTAGAATAATTCCAGGTAATCTCAAGATTATAACGTTTACCTCAGTAATCGTAAAAGCTTTAAGACTTTAAGACTTCTATAATAAATATTTTTGGCTTATTTGATTATCTTTTCATTTTTTTTAGGTTCAGAACTCTCAAATTTCTGCGGTCTACTTTTATCTTTTTATTTATTTCATTATTTTTATACTTAAAGTATCCTTTCTGAGTACTCTTTAAACAGTCAGTAACATTTCTTATTTACAGCTTGCATTTTAATTGAAGTCTTTTCATTTTATATTGGATCTATTATTGCATACAGTGGAAGGGAAAGTAATTAATACTTTTCTGAATGTTTAGATAATTTTCTCTGTAATATTTATTGCTTAATTCTTTATTTTCCCATTGATTTATAGCATCACTAAATCTTATATTCTCTTAGGACCATTATCTTTGCTTGTCTTGTTTTTACTATTCTTTTTTACTGGTTTTAGAATCCCTTTGACTAGATAAATAACACATTGGATTTATATTAAATTTGTAATCAACATTGGAAAAACTTCTATCTTTTTTTTGATCACCCTGGATTTCACTGGCCACTCCAACCATTACACTCCAACATTTAAGTATTTAACCTGTACTATATTGAACTTAATTTTTGGTATTCCTCCCTACTTGACATTGTATTGCTTATTGCCTATGATTGGTAGGGGCAAGTAAGTTTCATTAAAGTAATTCTGCTTCAAGCTCATTGTCTTTAAAGCCTAGAACAATGTAAGCATAGAGCAGACGCCGATAGACATACACTGGACTAGGGAAGATGGAGAATTGAGATATTCACAATGATTAGTTTCTTCCTACAAGAATATGGAAGAATGATAGGGACTGTTGAGCAAATATATAATGATGTTTTAAGGTCAATAACAATTTTTGAGAGAATTCAAAATGCCGGTATTTCTGGAAGCTGTGAATGCCTTATTTGTTTGATCTCCTGGTTACCTAAAGTGACTGTTTGTTCAGTTTTGAAGCTGAACTATCTGAGGATTAGGATCAGAGATTGGGTGTCATATTCAAATTTAGAATAGCACATGGAAGAGATCAAGTCTGAAGCTTTTTTGTTTTTAATCTGTTCCACGTGCAAATGCATGAAATAAACCAACTTTGCAAGATTTTGTTCGTGGAAATGTGCTAGTGAGTCTCACATACATTATTTTATTTAGTACTCACAACAATACTGCATTCTTCCTAGTAATACAAGATAGTTTGAAATTCAGATAGTTGTACAAATAAAAATTATTCATAATAGAGATTTAACCACAGACTTGATTTGCATCCTGGCAATTTACCACAAATGACCATTTATAATTCTTTCGTTTTTCTCAGCATTTTTACCGTTTCAAACACTAAAGGATTCTTAAGGCAAATAGAATTTTCTTTTTTTTTTTTTTTTTTTTTTTTTTTTTTGTAATTTTTTTTTTTTTTATTGCATTTTAGGTTTTGGGGTACATGTGATGAACATGCAAGATTGTTGCATAGGTACACACATGGCAGTGTGCTTAAGGCAAATAGAATTTTCTTAATCATCAATTCCGTTATGCAATGGTATAATAAACTGTGGCACTGGCTTAGAAATGTCGAGATAAAGGAGCTCTTAAATCTCAAAAAAATAATTCATAAATTATCCAAATTTCTTACTGTTTTCATATAAATCAAAAGGAGCCAGTTTTAGGATCATATGCAGGAAAGCAGAAACATGAAATCTTAGTACGTTGTCCTCACTGTGACTGATTCAGTTTGTGCCAGCTCACATGACACTAATAACCTACTGCACAAATTCAGTTAAGCTACAGTAATTTAGCAGGAATCAGTCTATAAGTTTTAATTATCCATTTAATCAGGCTTTGAATAAACCAAAGTAGGTTAATTTTTAAATCCTACTTGAAGCAAATGTTTTGACTAAATTTGAAACTTAGCCAACACTTGGTGAGATTATAGGAAAGAAGTGAAACAGACACGCTAACAAAAATTATATGTGCCAATATCCATAACTCGACTTTGCTTTGATAAATCGACAGTTTTCTAAGCACAATATCTTGTAATTAATTAGAAGGGGGTCATTAAACCAAATGCTCTGCTGTTTTAAATGGGAGTGTTTGACAGCAATATGTTGCTATGTTATGCCAAATTCAAGTACAGACACTTGAAAAGGTTAGTTGAGACAATATTATGATGTATCAGCATAGTATGTTATGATCTGTATGGTTAAATGGACCATGTCCTTCTATATATTCTGGTTCTTTTAGATTTGTGGGTGTGACTGATCCTTAAGTATATTTTGACTGTTCAAGGACTATGTATTTTTATAGAACATGAAGGCATAATAGTACAAGGTGTCCCTAGTGGGTATGGTTAATCTGAATACTCATTATTGCAATTCTCCAGGGATGGCAGTGCACAGCACAATGTAATGCTAATTAATTTCAATATTCAATACTTAAGAACTAGTCTCTTGTCAAAATTGTTTGTCCACAATTAAGTGAGAAAAGTAAAACAATTATTTTCAACTGCAGAATTGAGAAATAAAACTCAAGTTCACTCCACTTTCACTCAACACTGGGGAAAATATCAAACATTTATTATAGTAATGTTGACACTGAAATGCTGTCTTTAACACATTGATTCTCAAGAGAAGCAATACCCAGCCATTTTAGTATGGTAAAGAAAAGAATTTTTATGTTTTAATAGTTGATTGAGGAACCTATGTTAATTTTTTTTTTTACAATAGAGCTTCTGAACTGAAATTACAGCTTATAGCAAATATTTCACTGAAAAGTTGGAAGTTGGATTCCTTGGGCATATTATTCTCCTTCTTGTGGAGAACATCTGTCAACTGGAGAGAAAAATGACATGAAAAGAAAATTGAAATCCTAACTCATGTGGAGAAAATTATACAAATTTCGTTCTAAAGAATAGAAAGAATAGCCTATTAAGTGGCACTGGAACAGGTTTATTATTTCTGGGCAGGTGATATTCATTATAGCTACATAAAATACAATATTATCTTAATATTATAAATCATAATAGGAATTACTTTTTGATGTTATATACTATTAAAATATGATATATAAGTTCTTATATTTTATTAATTAAAATATCAAAATTAATATTTTTTGTTGTTTTGTGCTCATTCATGACTGACCCCCTCCCAAAAACAGAAATACACATCATAGAGATGATAAGTTAGCATTCAACAAGGAGATCCACTGAAGGGTGAGCTCTTAAATGTGTTTCCCCTTTCCTTTCTCTTTAATGAAGAAAAGGGTCCTTTCTAATTAGCAGGATATATTTAGTATGTTAAGGATGACTTTTTGAATGCTGAAATTAATAATTTAAAATAATAACCATAATGGACATTACACGTGGTTTCCACTGGTTAAATGATTGACATAAACTGGATAGAAGATTTTAGTCTTTTCACCTTTATTCTTATGGAAAGCAGCTCAGCTGTGATCCCTAAAATGGCTATCACATGAACCTGATTAGACAGTTCATCGAGTTTTGGTTATTGTTAAATAGGCAGGTTTGCACTGAGGGACGAATTCATTCTAGATGTTCTGTGAGTAACAGGACGGACAGAGTACTGAGACTTCAGGTAGCTTCTAGATTGATTTTTGTCTACTAAATCCTGTTTTTCTAATAAAAGTTATAAATGGAAATTATCTGGGGTTTGTTTTCACCATAGCCTTGACGTTGTAGAAGACTAGCACGTTCACATTCACCTTCCGCTATCTCTGCACACTGACATTTGCCAAGAAATTAATAACAGTTAAGTATACTAAAACTGGATTAAGTCAGTTAAACTTCTTGATGCCTCTGGTCTTATTTGTGCACACAGGTTTCAGGTAAAAAAGAGTAAGTTGGAGCCAAAATGTGGTCCCTGCTTTTCTGAATAAGCTTTATCCTTTGAGGGTTATATCATCCCAGAGGGCGGAACTTTAACCGATGTAGATTAAGGCCATTATATTTCCATTCTGACTCACCGTTACCCTCTATGTAGAAAGCTTAGAAATGAGTCTAAATATTTTCAAAGAATAACACTAACCAGAGAATTTATCTCTACACCAAGTACACTCCAAGCCTGACAAATACACAACTTACTATTTTAAAAGCAAAGTCATTAAATTGGTGAAGAAAAGATACCAAATGTGGTTGAAGTTATAAAATTGTAAAAGAAAGAAGGAACTCGCACTCATGCTAGAATATTCATTTATATTAATCTATCCAGCATATCAATAGTATGTGTGGGTATAAAGTGCTTATATATGTGAATACATAAATAATACACTTATGTACACATATATAAAAATTATTTTGTTTTTCCAAATAGATGTCTATCTATAAGTGCTTATGTTTATAATGTAAAAAAATAATTTTCCGGAAGAACAGAAAATTGTCATTTTTATGCACATACAAAAGGTAAACATATTTAAAAATTCTGTTTTACTCACATAACATGAAGGGACTCAGCAGGTGTTATGACTGATACTAGGGAAAATCAAAACAACACAAAAAACATATGGAGAAAAGAAACATTGAAAAGTATTGCAAATGAAAATAACTCTGGATTTTAAACAGAGGGGGAAAAATTCAATTAAATTTGTATTATATAAAATGGAATTTACATAACTATCAGGTAACAAGAATTTACAAAGATTTCAGGTATTGTTTTCTCAATACACAATATTAATAATTAGTAAATATAACATAATTATGATCAATCCCAGGATAAAAGAATACTTTAAAAAAGAAAGCAGTCGCTCATTTTTCTCAAAAAGCTCTATATATCTATCATTATAAAGGTAATATATATTTTACTAAAACCATATGCTCCTTTCATTAGTGTGTATAACTTATATAATAGTAATAAAAAATCTGCTCTGAAATTTGATATTGTATTTTAGCAGTACTTCATGACAACAAGTGCTGATGTTAACTACCTCATAGGTGAACATGATTAACCAAAGCATGTGTTTATAGATATTAATTTTCAAATCCCATCTTGGGGTGCTGCCATTATCTCAATCTTTTCCCGTCTTACATTTTCGATCTTCATTTGTGTACCACATCTCATTCAAGAGTAGGAAGAGTAATTCTGTGGCTTATTTTTGCAAGTTTCTAGTGCTAGCAATTTTACCCACCAGCTGGCATGAGCACTGCCAACTCAACCTACACACAATCTCAAACACTTACTCCTTTGTCGGCCCATTTTTCAAAGATAGCTAAAATATAAATATGTCTTTTTCTGGTCTTTCTTACAAATGGGGTTTACTTATGTTACATATCTGGCTAGGGAGTTGAAGTCAACAGGCTCTAGGCACTACCAGGGAGGCACACACATGATGACATCACAGAAATAAAGCCCTGCCATCAGGGAGCCTCAGAGTCAGTGGCAGCAGAGCTATGGCAACATCGGCCAAGCTATGTGATTCCTAAGACTGAAACCTTTATTTGATGAAGCTGACATTAGTGAGTTCTCTGACTGACTCACCAGTCTTATGGTTCCCTGATGGAGTCACAAGATGTTATTTCCATCTGATACTTGGGTGGTTAGCTGATTTTTAAAAACTAGAATAAAATTAAACAAATAAACAAAATTTTGTTTCCAAAATAGTATTAAATGACAACTGAAAGTGATAATTGTCAAGAACACAGAATCCATCTCAGCAGTTACATAAGACCTTACTTTATATATATATTTCCTGCTTGTGGTTCCATAAATCATGGAAGGGTATTTCCATGAAGTACTTATTTTAACTATTATACTTTTTCTAAAACAAATGTATGCATGTAGTGTAAAGATGCAGTAGGAAATCCAGATATTGTTTTCTAAATCTACAAGGAAATGTCTCTCTTTGCTGTCCCCTGATAACCTAGCTATCCTCTCCAGGGGAAACTTCTACTGTTAGTGCTGCTAATGCTTATGGTTTTGCTGTTGTTTTTCTTTTGAGATGATGTCTCACTCTGTCACCCAGACTGGAGTACATGGCCCAGTCCCATCTCACTGCAACCTCAGCCTACCTGGCTCAAGTGATTCTCATGCCTCAGCCTCCTGAGTAGCTGAAGTACAGTTGCAGGTCACCATGCCTAGCTGAAAATGCTGGTGTTTTCTTTCAGAGTTATTACTGATCTGTTTTCAAAGGTGTGTGTAAAATATGTTTTGTGTTTGTCAAATTAAATAAAAAGCAGGCATTTAATAATAACACTTGTCTGGTCTACTAACTCTGAAGCCCTGTGACTTATAAAAATTGACTATTTCTTGTTCCAGTACCTCTTTTTGTCTTCACCCAGTGTTCTGAAGTTCATATTTGTGAACAACTCGCTATGATTTAGCAACCTAAAACTTATCAATTTTATTTTAAGATTCGGAACCTAAAGGGCTATTCAACCTCCTCTACCTCCCACAAAGACATTTTGAAGTTTGACTTCTCATTATCCTTTTCTGAATGGAAACCTTAGTGATGTTAGAGTGTTTTCCTTTCTTAAGGCTGATTACTCTTTACAGCAGTACCCCTACAACCCAAATATCATCATCACCACCACAACTAAAAACAACCTGTTAGTCTTATCTCATTTCCAATATATAGTCACGGAATATTACACAATACAAAGCATATTAAAGTGAATTAAATTAGATCATTAGATGTCAATTTAATATGACTCTTTTGCTTAGATGTATATAAATTCTATTTGAATTAAATATCCAACCTCTAAGGATATGCTATTTGACTTATCCTTAGCTTCACCTCGGAAAAGCAAAACCAGTTATTAGTCAGTTAATGTAATTGTTTTGTTACTAATTTGTAAATTTTTCTAAAGGACAAAGACAGCATATTTTTTATTTTAGTGTTCTCAGAGACTGGCACAAAAGCTGATTCAAGAAAAAAAACGAATCAACTGCTTTACTCATCATTTAGCTTAACAACAAAGTAGGTGTTTGCTAGTTAATTAACAGGATATTTTCTGATGCAATCCTATGAAATCCATACCTTTACCAGTTTGTAACAAAACTTTTGGTGGAAGTACCCTGCAAGTTAATTGTATAGAAATGTGTTAATATTCTGCTGCATCTGTTGTCTCCTGATACAGTATGTTCTCACTCATAAGTGGGTGTTGAACAATGAGAACACATGGATGCAGGGAGGAGAACATCACACACTGGTGCCTGTCAGGGGTGGGGGACTTGGGGAGGAATAACAGGGGGTGGAGGATAGGGGAGGGACAACATTAGAAGTATCTAATGTAGATGATGCTGGGGTGGATGCAGCAAACCACCATGGCATGTGTATACCTACGTAACAAACCCACACATTCTGCCCATGTACCGCAGAACTTAAAATATAATTGAAAAAAGTAAAAAAAAAAGAAAAAAGAAAAAAGAAATGTGTTAATATGTACTTACTATTAACATAATATACGTGTGTATATATTCTGAATGGGTTGTGTAGAAGCAGCCAAGGTTATAAATTGCTATAATTTGGCAAAACCATCCAGTGACCTCATTTTCTTAAACACTTGCCTATATTAATAGGGAGTTCCAGATGTCTGTTATCTTAATTCTACTAGGCCTTAAGGGTAGCCATGTATTTGAGCTGATAGCTTTATAAAAATATTCCTTATAGATTAGGAGAGACAAGAACATGAGATACAATCATGCAAAAATTCAATAATGCAGTAGTTGTATACAGATTTTTCAGAAATAGTCACATTATAAGCAGAGTTATGTTGACATTTTAATATCATTGCTAACAGCAATTTTATTAATAAGTAATTGTTTAAACACTCGATTTTAAAATAAATGTTCTAAATGTTCAAGAAAAGTTTGCTCTGTTAGTAAATTCTCAGGGGCAATTTATTTTCTATGTTTATTACTTAGGACAGAAATAAAACATATTCAAAATTTGCATTTTCTATTTGAAATGAATCTTAGAAAGAATCAGTTGCATCTCTTCATTACAGTTACCTCACTAATATTTCTAAAGATTATTTAATAGTCATTATTTTCTATAGATGCTGTCTATTTACAGATGGTTCTTTCTTCTGTTGCACTTTTTATTGTGAATCAGCTACACTTGACAGTCTTTGAAAATATAAGCTATAATTTTTATACCTCTGGGCTAAAAATTTACTACAGAGTAAAACTTCTCATTAGAAAAAGTGATCTGGCTGTTACTACATAAAAAATTCAGAATCTACAATTTAAATACATAAATTCAAACATATATTTTGAAATATATAAAGAACAAAATGACATGTCATAGGAATTGAGCATTTGTAGTAAATTTATCTATTTATGAACTCTAAAAATACTATTCAACTCTTGTGAATCTTTAGAAACGTTAGAACAGTGTAATGAACTTGCTATTCAAGTCACAGAGAACAGAGATATTTAATCCAAAAAATGTGAAATAAACAAATAGGAAACATTTTTGACCAAAGGCAACCTTATTGTTTATTAACCATTTTGTGAAGTTCAAATTGTACTGTGGTTTTAAATAGACATTAGGGATATTAAGTTTAGAAGCATTAATGTTGTCTTCCACCCTCAAAAAGACCTCTCTGTAAGGAGTAAGTTCAATCTTTAATATCTTCTGGTGATGTCCGCATTTCTAAAACAATAATGCTATTAAACTAGAGAAATGAGAGATCGTGAACAGATCAGTATGGTGGAAAGATAACTAGACTTAGATCCAGAATAACAACAAATTAGAAAACCATATTTTATACATTTAAAATAATCTCAGATTTCTCTAGGAAAATAAAAGAAAATGCTTCATTATGTGATTTTTAAAAATGCCAATCAATGAGGACAACCAGTAACAACTACAGACTAGACTTTGTCAATTACTTGTTACTTATTTTAGCTCAACAGACTTATACAACCTCTCAAGAACCTCTTAATCTGGTTATTTCTGCATAGGAAATGGTTCTTCTCTGCAAAAGAGGTCACAGATGCCCTGACTCTTGTAATGTTAGGAAACAAAATTTCAAGATACATAACTTGTGAAATGTCTATTAACAAAAACAATAAAAATATCTTACTAGAAACCATACCAAGAACAAATGAAGAAAGGTTCAGAACCCTTATCTAGGCTACCAAATACCCTAACCTTTGAAATATCCTGTTGACTGATTTTGCCTGGGTGAAATTATTAAGTACAACTTTAAAATGTCACAAAAGCGAAGGTAATATAAAGTATCCTTTTCTTTTTTTGTGCAATTTTCTCATGTCTCTTGTTTTAATAGTTCAATAATCTTAAGATAATTCTTAAAAATTTACAGTCAATAATTAACCTATATACTATACATCTTATCATACTTAAAACTTGAGATATATATTTCCTCACTTAAAATGATTGTGAAGTTTTATAAAACAATGATCTACACTAATATTTTTACCTCTTCTACTTTGAAAAAAACACAGCACAATAAGAAGAGCAAAGAAAATAACATATTGACCATAGCTACAACACTGCTGGCACATAGACATTTCACAAATTTAAATTTAGTCTAATGGGTACAATGCGGATTGCACAGAAGAAAAAAGAACAAGGACAGTTGCAGCACAGATAACACCAAGATTCACTCTCAGAAATCACTGAGGATACAATTAAAAGTGGGAAGATACTGGTGATGTAGGGTACTGGCTACTGGACAACAAAAGAAAGAGACTATAAAAATGTTGAGGAACATTTTTGGGGAGAAGAAAAATACCTTGGAATGAGAATGTGTCCTATGAAGAAAAACTTAAAATTAAAAAAAAAAAAGCTGAATAAAAAAGTGTTACTGAAGGAGGATATTATCAAAGTATTAGAAGCCAACCAGCAAAAGGCTACATTAATTAAAGCAACTTATCTTCATCATAGCAACATAAAGAGCACTCAAACTAAAACCCAAGTAAGTAAACCATTTCTTCTCTGGCCTCGTCCCAAACAGGATTCCATATTACTGTCAATGAAGAAAAATTCTAAACAAAACAGTCAACACATATACACAAAGAAAATACACTCAAACAAAAGTTTGAGAATCAAAAATTTGCAACAAAGTTTTTAGTCTCCTCTAAAAAGGGAAAAAGGATCGTGAAAAGATGAAAAAATGAAACATGATATTTTGGCACTAATTGCATATAATTAAATGTGTATATAAAAATCTGTTCATCAGAAATGTAGAAATTCAGAATATACAGACAACAATAAATACTAAAATAGGAAATATTTATATTCCAATATTAAATAAAACAATAAACCATACCAGCAATACAAAGTAAATTACAAGATTCTGACATAAAGAACTAGTTAAATTATATAAAAGAGAATGAAAAAAAGTGGAAAATATAAGTTGGATAAAAGATAATGTAATAAAAAGCAGAGAGAGACCAAAGTTCCAACATATGAATAACTAAAGTCTCTTGAAAAGAAAAACAGTGCAAAAGCTCATTAATATTTAAAACTATGTTTTAAGAACTGCTTCCAGAAATAAGAGAAAATCCAACTCTAAAGCCTTGCAAAATTTCACTGAACTATCTGGAAAATTGTGAAAAAATGCCCTAGTGACATTTGCAGGCTTTAAGTCTAAGAAATTACATTGGATCTCTAGGAAAAAAGTTTATCATTTGAAGAGAGAAGAAACAAATTAATTTGATAGATTGTGACAACAAAAAAATCAAAGCAACAGTAGAATATCATTTTGATGGAATACAAAGCAAGAAATGTGAAACCCAAAGTTTTAATAGTCCTGTAAGATATTGTTCAAGAATCAAGGATATTTTAAAAACTATATTAGCATGGAAATAAAAAGGCAGAATAATATGGCTGAATAGAAGTCTCCAGTGCTTGTCCTCCCAATAGGAACACCAAATTGAACAACTATCCACATACAAAAAAGCACCTTCATAAGAACCAAAAATCAGGTGAGCATCACAGTAACTGGTTTTAACTTCATATTGCTAAGAAAGGCACAAAAGAGGTTAGAATAAACAGCCTCAAATCACATACACCACCCCCCACCATCCCTCAGCGGTGCCATACAGAAAGAATCTGCACTTTGGGGAGATAGGATGCAGTGATCATGAGACTTTGCATTTAAACTCATGGCTGCCCTGCCACAACAACAAGGGACGCATGACCAAATTTGGCCAGTGCCCAAGAGAGAGCAATTATACCAGCCCTAGCCAGAGGCAAATCATCCATCCCAGGAGTCAGAACCTTAGTTTTAGCAAGCCTTACCACCATGGGCTAAAGAACTCTGGGGTCTTAAAGAAACTTGATGGTCTTTCCTTCAGGAGCTCTTGTAAGACTGGATAAAAAAAAAAAACGTGGCACATACACACCATGAAATACTATGCAGTCATAAAAAAAGAAGGAGTTCATGTCCTTTGCAGGGACATAGAAGAAGCTGGAAACCATCATTCTCAGCAAACTGACACAGGAACAGAAAACCGAACACTGCCTGTTCTCACTCATAAGTGGGAGCTGAACAATGAGAACACATGGACACAGGGAGGGGAACATCACACACCAGGGCCTGTTAGGTGGGAGGCTAGAGGAGGGATAGCATTAGGAGAAATACCTAATGTAGACGATGGGTTGATGAGTGCAGCAAACCACCATGGCATGTGTATACCTATGTAATAAACCTGCACATTCTGCGCATGTATTGCAGAACTTAAAATGTCACCAAAAAACCATCAGAACTGATAAACAAATTTAGTAGAGTTGCAGGACACAATATCAACATAAAAAAAAGTTGGTAGTATTTCTGTATGCCAACATCAAACAATCTGAAAAAAATAATGTAATAGCATTTACAATAGCCATAAATGAAATAAGTTATCTACGAATTAACCAAAGAAACAAAAGATATCTACAATGAAAATTGTAATCCAACATGGATGAAAAATAATTGAAGAGTACACAAAAATATGCAAAGATAGTCCATGTTTATGAATTGAAGAATATTTTTAAAATGTCTAAAATACCCAAAGAAATCTACAGATTCAATGCAATCCCTATCAAAATACCAACAGCATTATTCATAGAAACAGATAATCCTAAGATACACATGAATCATGAAAGACCCAAAATACCCAAAGCGCTTTTGAGCAAATAGAATGAAACTGGGAAATCACATTATCTTCCTTCAAATTATACTACAGAGATATAGTAACCAAAATAGCATGGGCCCGGAATAAAAACAAGCACATAGACCAATGGAACAGAACAGAGAACCCAGAAACAAATCCACACACTTACAGCAAGCTCATATTTGACAAAAGTGTGAAGAATATATGCTGGGGAAAAGACAGTCTCTTCAATAAATGTTGCTGGGAAAAATAGTAGTTTTCCAAATGCATGATAATGAAACTAGATCCATATATTTTGCCATAGACAAATATAAAATAAAAATTGATTAAAGATTTAAGTGTAGTATCTCAATAAATGCAGAGAAGGTCTTTGACAAAATCCAACAGCACTTTATGCTAAAAAAAACTCTCAATAAACTAGGTGTTGATGGGTCATATCTCAAAATAATAAGAGCCACTTATGACAAACCCACAATACCATACTGAATGGGTAAAAACTGGAAGCACTCTCTTTGAAAACTGGTGCAAGACAAGGATGCCCTCTCTCACCACTCCTATTCAACATAGTATTGGAAGTTCTGGATAGGACCATCAGGCAAGAAAAAGAATTAAAGGATAGTTGACTAGGAAGAGAGGAATCAAATTGTTTCTGTTTGCAGATAACATAATTGTATATTTAGAAAACCCCATCATCTCAGACCAAAATCTCCTTAAGCTGATAAGCAACTTCAGGAAAGTCACAGGATACAAAATCAATGTGCAAAAATCTCAAGCATTCCTATATTCCAATAATAGACAAACAGAGAGCCAAATCATGAGTGAACTCCCATTCACAATTGCTACAAAGAGAATAAAATACCTGGGAATACAACTAACAAGGGATGTGAAGGACCTCTTCAAGAACTACAAACCACTGCTCAAGGAAATGAGAGGACACAAACAGATGGAAAATCATTCCACGCTCATTGTTAGGAAGAATCAATATCTTGAAAATTGCCATAATGCCCAAAGTAATGTATAGATTCAATGCTATCCCCATCAAGCTACCAATGACTTTCTTCACAGAATTGGGAAAAAAACAAACAAACAAAAAAACAAACAAAAAAAACCCTTAATTTCATATGGAACCAAAAAAGAGCCCACATAGTCAAGACAGTCCTAAAAAAAAAAAAAAGAAGAAGAAAAGTAGGAGGCATCACACTACCTGACTTCAAACTATGTTACAAGGCTACTGTAATCAAAACAGCATGATACTGGTACCAAAACAGAGATATAGACTAATGGAACAGAATAGAGGCCTCAGAAAGAATGATACACAACTACAATCATCTGATCTTTGACAAACCTAACTCAAACAAGCAATGGGGAATGGATTCCCTATATAATAAATGATGTTGGGAAAACTGGGTAGCCACATGCAGAAAGCTGAACTGGATTCCTTTAAGAAGAAACTATCAATAGAGTGAACTGGCAACCAACAGAATGGGAAAAAAATTTGCAATCTACCCATCTGACAAAGGGTTAATATGCAGAATCTATGGAGAACTTAAACAAATTTACAAGATAAAAACAACCCCATCAAAAAGTGGACAAAGGAAATGAACAGACACTTTAAAAAGAAGACATTTATGCAGCCAACAAAGATATGAAAAAAAGCTCATCACCACTGGTTATTAGAGAAATGCAAATCAAAACCACATTGAGACACCACTTTACACCAGTTACAATGGTGATCATTAAAAAATTAAGAGACAACAGACGCTGGAGAAGATGTGGAGAAGTAGAATGTTTTTACACTGTTGGTGGGAGTTTAAATTAGTTCAACCATTGTGGAAGACAGTGTGGTGATTCCTTCAAGAATCTAGAAATAGAAATTTCATTTGACCCAGCAATCTCATTACTAGGTATATACCCAAAGGATTATAAATCACTCTATTATAAAGACACATGGACATGTATGTTTATTGTGGCACTGTTCACAATAGCAAACACTTGGAACTAACCCAAATGCCCATCAACGATAGACTGGATAAAGAAAATGTGGCACATATACAACATGGAATACTATGCAGCCAAAAAAATGGATGAGTTCATGTCCTTTGCAGGGACATGGATGAAACTGGAAACCCTCATTCTCAACAAACTGACATGAGAACAGAAAACCAAACACCATATGTTCTCACTCATAAGTAAGTGTTGAACAATGAGAACACATGGACACAAGGAGAGGAACATCACACACTGGGGTCTGGGTGTGGGGGGCTAGGAGAGGAATAGCAAGGGGTGGGGAGATTGGGGAGGGATAGCATTAGGAGAAATACCTAACGTAGATGACGGGGCAATGGATGCAGCAAACTACCATCATGTCATGAGTATACCTATGTAACAAACCTGCACAATCTTTACATGTACCCCAGAATGTAAAGTATAATAAATATTTTGTTTTAAAAAAAAGAAAACGTGGTGCATATATAAAATAGAAGTACTATTCAGCCAAATAGAAATGAGATCCTGTCATTTGCAACAACATGGAAGGATCTAGAGGTCATCATGTTAAGTGATATAAGCCAGACACAGAAAGGTAAACTTCATATATTCTCACCCATATGTGGGAGCTAAAAGTTAAAGCAATTGAGCTTATGGAGATGGAGAGTAGATTGATGGTTACCACTAACTATGAAGGGTCGTGAGGGAGGGGCAGTGGGGATGGTTAATGGATACTAAATATAGTTTGAATAAATAAGATCTAGTATTTGATAGCACAATAGGGTAACTAGAGACAGCAATAATTTTGTTGTACATTTAAAAATAACTAACAGTATAACTGGATTGTTCGTAACAAATAAAAATGATACATGTTTCAGAAGACTATTCTGGAATAAAGGAATATTCCATTTACTCAGTTGTGCTGATTGTACAATGTACGCCTATACCAGATTATCACATGTACCCCAAGTACCTACGTATGTAAACACAAAAATTAAAAGTTAAAAAAAGACAATAAATTAGAAACAATAGAAGGATATAAAAACAATAAATGAGTTTACCAAAAAATTATATTAGCATTCAAATTTTAGAGATGATTTTACTTCTTTGTTTCCTATGAACATCTAGAGAATGAATTTTATTTGACTAATAAGCAACTTAGTTATTCTGGGGTTTATATTTACCCTTTAACAAGTACTTGTTGAATGTACTTGTTTGTTTCTAGGTAGTTGGCCCTATAAAATTTTTCATTTAGTTTTCTAGTATAATTGCATCATAATCAGAAAACATTCCAACCCTAAACCTGTCAGATGTAGCTCCTAAGAAAAATATGACCTTTTCCTCTGTGATAACAATACGACTGTCACAGTTTAGAAAATTAACAATAATTGCCTCACGTTATCTAACATCTAAACAATATTCACATTTATTCTAAGTGTTTTCAGAATAATATGTGTAATTTTGATTTTGAACCAAGATTTCATCTAAGTTTTGCAGGAGGTCATTTACCTAAATTTCTGACAAACAGCATACTCTGACAGGCTTAAAGCCTGAAGACACAAATATTAGTGATAAATTAATTTTCTTTTTATGGAAGAAGTCACCAGAATAATTTTAGGATTTCTGAAGTTAGAATAATTAATGAGTTTTTATCATTGATCAAATAACTTTAGACTATTAAGTACATATCACCTTAATCGTTATACAAACCAAAGAAAGTACTAACTGTGTATGTGTATCATGTCCTAGATGCCCTTGTAGCCTTCATAAGTAAAAACATTCCTAGTTGCAACTAATACTTTAACATTTCTTTCCCCTTCATGGCATTTTTAAAGAAATTAAATCAGTTGTCAATAGACTGTAAATATTTTAAATTTGTGTTATTATTCCTGGTCATTTCTTAAACGTAATCCTTTGTCTTTTCCTTGGAAAACTGAAATGAGGAGTAGGGAAGTTATTAGATGAAGGTTAAATGGTGGGAAACTTTCCAAAGTAATGCCATGTGTTTTCTATTTTGTATTATCAGCAGGTATATAAGGACAAGTTTTCCCACTATTTGTGATGCTAAGGTTGAGGCCTTGGTTAAGATAGTGGCTGGAAGCTCTCTATTAAATAATTTTTTTCCTCTGCATTTTAATGGGCAATCTGTGAAACATTGGCAGTATACAGAGAAGCTTTCCACCTTATTTTGGAATCCACGGGTGATTCTTTCCGAAATAATCATTTCACTAGGGTTACAAATGCTGACTTTTTAATTCTATCAGTTCTTCTCCATTTTTACCTAACATTACTATTCTGTAAAAATAACTCCCTGGTGTCTACATGTGTGTATCACTCTGAGTCCATGGACTGTTATCTTTTCAGTATTTCAAAATTAGTTGTCACATTTTTGGTAATTAAAATGTCCCAAATATCACAAGTAGAATAAAGGAGAGAGTGAGAGTGAGAGAGAGAAAGGGAACAAGAAAGAAAGAAAACTAATTTGTCAGGGTATTAGTTATTAAATCAAGGGTAGGCTATATGGAATTTATTTTATTATCCTTCAAATTTTCTATATTAAAAAAATATAATAAAACTTAGAAAAAAGGTATAAGAAACTATTCTTCATTTAAACTACATTTAAACTATTATATATTATACTAATATTAAATTGCAAGCAAGAAATGGGAAAATTAATAGATGTAATAGAAAATAAAATGCAAATTGTCTATAGCTTTTATTAATTAAAAACTGAATTATGAAAAGCACTATGCTAGGTGCTTTATATATTTTATCACTTTGCTCCAAAAACTTGTAACTTACATTTTGTTCCTATTTGTCAATAAAAATTTAATGATTTACACAAGATCATATTATTACTGAGTTTTATCTTGACTCTGAAACTGTTCTTTCCTATATACCAAACATTGAAGGAAGTTGTATTTGAGATTAAATTTCAGAAAAGTGTTAACTTTGCAAGTTCAAATGAGTCACTATGAGGGATACAAAGGCAATCCAGGACATGCAATGCATATCACAGACCATATTTAGTATTTTCGTGGATTTTCAAATTGATTCACTATGTAGCACCTTAGCTATAGAGTGGAATTATGATTCTTTGATCAACGAGAACAATTCATTCAATCACGCCAAATTTTAACTCAGAAAACCATAAAGTTACTCACTTGGTATGTTTCTTAAAATGGAAAATAATTTAACACAAATAGTTTTGCCTAAAGGATTTAAGCTTGTCATTTTATAATCTTTGGCAAAAATCCAGTCATGTGGTTTATTACAATGCCACCTATGTAACACTGGCAGAAACACAAAATGAAACACTTTGTTCAAATGTCCCTTCAACCATTAAAAAGAAAAGTAGTCTTTTAAGTACAACACTACCCATTTACATGAGTAAATCATGTCTTATTTTCATAAAGATAGAGGGAGAACACTAGCTTTTAATGTTTAATGGCTATGGATCATGTTATAGCCAGAAACGGCAAAATCTGGCATTGGTCGCTGAGAGACATGTTATTTCCCGGGAACACACCACAGGGCAAAAATGATTTATTTCTCCAAAACACCTTGTAATTTTCTAAAACTTTTAATATCTGTGGTATCAGGAGATAAAAATATAATTTATTTTAACTATAAACACGACAGCAGTTCTTGGTGGACAGGTGAATCCCTGAAATAATAAATTGAAAAAGTTAAGTACATTTAAAATGGCTTCTTTATACTTATCAATTGTAACTCAGATGTTTTTTGCTAAGGACGCCAAATAAATATTTTTTTGATTAATGGTATTCATTAATATGTACCATAAAAATAGCCGTTTAAAAATATTAATTTGGGCCAGGCGCGGTGGCTCACACCTGTAATCCCAGCACTTTGGGAGGCCAAGGCGGGTGGATCACGAGGTCAAGAGATCGAGACCATCCTGATCAATATGGTGAAACCCCGTCTCTACTAAAAATACAAAAAATTAGCTGGGCATGGTGGCACATGCCTGTAATCCCAGCTACTCAGGAGGCTGAGGCAGGAGAATTGCCTGAACCCAGGAGGCGGAGGTTGCGGTGAGCTGAGATCGCACCATTGCACTCCAGCCTGGGTAACAAGAGCGAAACTCCATCTCAAAAAAAAAAAAAAATATATATATATATATATATATATATATATATATATATATATATATATATAAATTCGTGGTATTCAAGTCAATGCTCTTAATATTAATTATATAAATGTATATCATTATGTGGTATCATTATTAAAATTCATTATTAGGTAATAGGTTTTAATATATAAGCTGACCTTCAAAAATGGTAATTCAATATGCTTTGCATTATTTACTACTTAATTTGTAAGAAGAAAGAAGGCAGGCGGATAAATTTTGTATAAAAGCAGTAACCCCATTTATCCACAGGGATCAGCTTAGTCAGAAAATATGATTGAATATAAATCTCAGTACTTAGAGGACTAGAAAGAGCAAAACAATGGAAATAGACGTAATCCTTGACCTCTACATTGTGCTTGTAGTTTAAAGCAATATTGATTTTACAAACAACAAAAGAAACACACACACAAAATCATGTTAAATCTGGAAGCAAAAACTCAAGCAGCTTGAAAACCTGTGTGGTGGAGGCCAGCTGTGGGTTTCACAGCAGACAATTTCAGATACAAATTTTGGTCCTGGCCAAAATAATCCTCTCACTTTACCCCTGTATTCAAATCTTCAAGTCAGAATAACATCATATCCTACTGTGTCCAATGGGAAAGTCACTCTCCCTTGATGTTTCCATTGGTAAAACTTAAATAATAATAATGATAAATAAGTTAATTCACATATATTAAATACTTGGTAAAATGAGACATTCAAAAAAGGCTAGTTCTCTCTCTTTACATGTGTATTTAAGTTTGAATCTAGGTAAGCACATATTTATGCACAGATATACAACTAAAAATTATACTTCTTTATAATTTATAATAAATAAAGGTAGGTGCCTAGCTTTATTCGTTATGAAATATATAAATTATTCTTGGTCAGTTTTTACTGAGTATAAGGTAAAGCAAACAAGCATAAAGAGAAAGGTTTTTATAAAACTTGACGCTTTGCCAAACATGTATTAACTCATGTAATTCAAGCACAATATAGTTTTAGTTTTACTAACATTCCAGTTGATGGATGAGTTTATGAAAATTCAATGATGTCAAATGACTTGACTAAGATTATATAGCCAGTAATTAAATTGCAGAGCCACTGATAACAGTGAATTCTCACTGATTTTCATATTTCAACTCACCATACACACCAGCATGAGACATTACAGGTAGGAATAGTGGCATTATCACCTTATTCCGTGATACCATTGCCTGCTTGAGAATATATAAATGAATATATTTAGAGATTAGAAGAGGAAAAAGAGTAGACAACTTATTCGCAAAGAAAAAATTAAAATTTCAAGTTCAAAAAACTTAATAGATAGTTAAAATAATGAAAGATAAGGAGTTAGACACAATAAATAAGGAAGGAAGGAATAGTTAAAAATTATCATAATTTCTGAGGAAGGCCTTAGTACCCTAGAAGAAGCAGAAAACATGTCAGTGATTCGTAATGGAAATAGAGTAGGTGCAATAATGTAGGTAGAAAATGATGCATTTCTGTACTGAGGATTTAAATGAAGAAGAAAAGAAAGGATTCATGGTGGAATTTTTATATGAGAATGGCTGGGTTTATCCATTAATTCATTTAGCCATTCATTCTTTCTTTTATTTTTACCCTGCCAGCTTCTCAGGCTCCAACTTGAAGAGTTGGCCAAAGCAGTTACACTGTAAATGCCAGTGAGCTGCAGGCTTGACACATACAACCAGGTGATTCCAACACAGGTGGGAAAAGTTTGAGAAACTCTTTTGTCAGTGGTGGTAAGTTGGTAAAAAGGTAAAATTGAACACTAGAAAAATTTCCATAAATTGGGGTGAAAATATGCAGAATTCTAGGTTTTATACATAGCTGCTATTTATATATATATTTTCTGTAGAAGATAGAAATAATTGTCTTTGTGTTTCTACAAAAAAAAATTGTCATCTATTCTCAGAAGTCAGAGTTTTAGTAAAGTTGAACCCTACAGTTTAAACATCTCATTTATAACCTAGAATTAGGACAGTTTATTCATCAAGCAGAGTAAACAAGACTGCATGGCTAGTGGTAGAATTCCCTGAGATAACAAATGTGAGGCTCATGCTTCCAAGAATTTAATAAGAAGTATTTTGTGAATGCTCTGTGTTTATAGAGCTGAGTTCCTTAGGACAATATTTTTAGGATAATATTTTTAGGACATTGTGCCCTTTAACTTACACTGTCAATTTCAAACATTAATGTCACATTCTTCAGGCTGCTCACACATTAACAATTTTAATTTATATCTTTAAAATGAAGTATCATTAAAATATATAGAAGTAAACTGCATTTTAAAACCACTGCGATAATGAGTTCAATCTCTCTAAACCGAGTTTCCCTGAAGTAAAGGATACAGTCTTAGGTAAGTTTGAGTATTACTGATAGCTGTGGATATGGGGTAAGTCTTACTCTCAGTTTTCTCATCTATATAATAGAGGCAATGCATTATCCTAAGTGAATGCAGAAACAGAAAATCAAATAATAGATGTTCTCATTTATAAGTAAGATCTAAACAATGGATACATATGAACATAAAGACGGAAATAATAGACACTGTAGACTCAAAAATGGGTGAGGGAGGGAGGGGAAGAAAATGCTGAAAAATTATCTATAGAGTACCGTGTTCACTTGTTGGATAATAGGTGGAGACTAGTATGTAATATACCCATGTTAAAAACACACACTTGTACACCCAGAATCTAAAACAAAATATAAATTTTTTAAACTTAAAATCAATAGAGAAATAAAATACAGGCAATAATAACATCACTCATTATAACTTTGTTCTTGACATTGAATAAGATAGTAAATGACAAGGGCTTAGGCCAGAATCTGGTACAAAGGAAGTACTCAGTGTATTTTGGCTGCTTATAAAAATTATTATGATTATTGTCATCTGAATTATTTTTAAACTTTTATTTTTTATGGTGGTTAGATCCCTGCAACTGAAATCTTTACATTTAGATACTCAATACATTGAAATTATCTGTTAATATTCTTCAGTCATTCTAAATCTCCCAATGACAAGTGCCGCTCAGAAGTCACTTGGAGTCAAGAGAATTAAGAATGAAGATTGGATCCAATTCTCCAGTAGCAAATTTTTTGTTAATGATAGCAAAAATTTTTTGTTAATGATAGCAAATTTTTTACAAAATTCATTCTTTGAGAAAATCAGAGATGGATAAATTGCCATTTCCAAACGTGAGTTCAGAGACTGATAGAATGAAAATATCTTTAGATAATGAAAACTGTCTAAAATGATGCAGCATGTGGAAATATCAATGGGCCACTAGGTAGGGGGTGTAGGAGTGTGTGTGTGTGTGTGTGTGTGTGTGTGTGTGTGTATGTGCATGCATGTGTATCTGCAATGGGATGGTGTCCAGGGCTGCTTCCCAGCGGGTGCTCTAAGCTGCCAGGAGATGATCTGGCCACCCACAACCCTGAACTGAAATAATACGGTAAATAATTATCTTACTTTTTTCTATTAATCTTTCTTCAATGTATGTATAGCTCATATTTATTTCCATGTTTAATGTTATAATTAATTTGGTCTTTATTTAAAAGTTTGGTCATGTTTTTGTAACCAGAAAGAAGCTATAGCAAATTAACTCGTTTATATCAATTAGCCTATGGTAAAATTAGTGTTGTTATATGTCATTTTGTTTAAAGTCAGCAGTTTTTAAGAATCTGCCAATGACATTATGTGAGGACTTACTTTCTGGCAGTGAATAACGAAGAATTCTGAGATAGCTAGTGAAGAGTGATGACCAACATAGAAGAACCTAAGTATAAAATTAAAGTTTAAAAGGAATGAAGAGGAAGCAAAAATGATACCAACTATTATCCTCAGTCGTGTGTGTGCGTGTGTGTGTGTGTGTGTGTGTGTGTGTGTGTAATCTAGTGCAGCCATGGCCAAATATAAAAACAGGACAACAAATTATAAAAGCTCTGAAATGGGATATTAAAGAAATATTTAAATTTAAATTTTAAAAATCTGATGTAATGCACTTACACTTTTTTGCAAGATATTTTAGCAACTGGAATCCTTCCAAAGCAAGTGCATTTGACCTGAAAAATCTCATTTCTAGAAGAAAGCTGACATCTTCCTTTACTTTCAATTACTCTGCTAATGTTGATAAATAAAAAATTTCTATCAAAGCATCCCTGAGAGATAAACGAATATTTTTAAAGAAAAACTCCCTGAAGATGATAACCTAAGATACGTTTTTAGCAATATAAACCTTGGAATCTACTTCAAATATAACATTCACAATGCAATTGCAAACAAAAATTATACTCAGTATTTTTTGTTTCCCTTTATTTAACCAATTAACATTCAGTGACTGAATACCTTAATTATGCTAGCCACTATGTGAAGTTACATACACACACAAACACACAGGCACAGAATAAGGTCATTGGAATTATGTCTTGGCCTAGTACGGGACCTACGTTTTTTCCTAATTTTAATGCTTGAGTTTATGAAAGATAGAGCCTGGCAGTTATCACCTGAATTTTGATGCAGAGACTTTTCTGGCACCAGTAATGAACACTTTAGCTCACCTTCTGGCAAGCTACGATCACTTTTTTTTAAAGGAAATCATAAGGTATCAACCTTACTTTAAAATTTGATCACATATTTTTGGATTAGTCATCTGTTAATTATTGGTGTACAACTGAGAAAATCTATTGGGATAGAAATTTCAGGGTATCGTTTGCATTTTTCTTGGCCTTGTATGAATAAAGATTGAACTTTGCAGAGATGCTGTTGTTTGCTCTGTGGCGTAAACACGTGCGTGTGTTTTTGTAAATGTTGCATCGCTGCTGTTATTTGAATGTTGTAAGTTTCTAGCTAGAACAGTGAAGATGAGGAACGTGAAGTTTTCCATTTTGGAAGCGACGGCTCAGGGATGAGTGGCAAAGAAGAGTAGCGTGGAGTGTCAAGAAGAAGGCTGTTTACATTGCTGCTGTGCAACATGAGCAACGTCTTGGCATCCAGATCCCTTTATAGATTGTCACAAGGATATCATCAAAGCCATCTTCAGCAGCGGCTGCAGAGAGTGTCCTCTAAGCAGATTCAAGAAGAATTGGAAGCACAGAGCAGGCAGGAGACATACTGAATGCATCTGAAGACTGAAAAGGGTCATCGAATAAGGAGAACATAAATCAATAAGTAATTACATAAACAATTTCAAGAACCCTTTTCATAGGAAAGGAGGTAAGACACAACGACATTTCAACGTTTTATGTTTCTGATTCAAAAATAAAATTAGTGCCTTTTTAAAAAAAATAATGTTATACTGCTCTTTTCTTTACCAACTTTTTCTAGAGTTCTTGTTCTACCATGTCACATTAATTGGTGATTCATGACTTTTACTTTTACTGCCTCTTCCACCTGTAATATTTTTTCCATAGACCTTTGCTTGCTTTTTACATTCCTTCACTTATGTCTGTACTTACATGCTACTTTATACGAGATACTTTCCAAGACTACCCTAACTTGAATATCTCTCTCTACCCATATTACTCTCTTTTGTAGTATCTTACTTATATTTTTTTCATATCGCTTATCATTACTTGAAAGTATGTTATTTATTATGAATTTATCTGCTTCTTTATTTCCTGTCTCTTTATCCAACTGGGAGTGTAGGGATAACGGCAGAACCTTAACAGCCTACACAAATCAGCTGGTCAAAATGTTATTAAATAACTGAAAAATCAATTAATTATCTTTTTAAAAATTTGTCTAGTTTAACTTCAATTTGTCCACTGAGCTGACTTTATTTCATTTTTATATTTCACTTACAGAATTTCTATTTGATTTCTTTTGAAAGATGCTCTTTTTTCAGTGTCCTTTGCATAGTTTTTGTTTGTTTGTTTGCATTCTTCAACCCTTAGTACATTTTAGACATCTTACATTTTAAAATATCTTCTAGTTTGCTTTATTTAAAAAATCTTATCGGTGTATACAACTCTCCCAATTCACTCACTTACTAGATTCGCCAATGCTCCCTTGCACAATGTTTAATACTTGTCATGAGCACATTTTCGAGAACTTGGTTTTTTGTGGGAGACTGATGTTCAAGGCTATCAAAGCATTTTACTTTTTTTTTTCTTTCTTTCTTTCTTTCTTTTTTTCTTTTTCTTTTCTTTTTTTTTTTTTTGAGACGGAGTTTCGTTCTTGTTACCCAGGCTGGAGTGCAATGGCGCGATCCCGGCTCACCGCAACCTCCGCCTCCTGGGTTCAGGCAATTCTCCTGCCTCAGCCTCCTGAGTAGCTGGGATTACAGGCACGTGCCACCATGCCCAGCTAATTTTTTGTATTTTTAGTAGAGACGGGGTTTCACCATGTTGACCAGGATGGTCTCAGTCTCTTGACCTTGTGATCCACCCGCCTCGGCCTCCCAAAGTGCTGGGATTATAAGCGTGAGCCACCGCGCCCGGCCAGCATTTTATATCTTAATGGTAAAATATGGGTGGGCTTCTGCTAGTGCTCACTCAGTTTTGCCAATTCATATATTTTATTATGTTAATTTTTGTATTCTTGTGCCCTGAACTTCTTGTAGTCATGAAAATTTGAATTTCACACTCACAGGTGGTTTGGGATTCTCACAACTGTTTTCTCCCATCTGGAGCACAGTCTTAGCTGGTGGCAGATTTCCTTGCTGGGTCATATTTGTGGATGAGAATTCCCAAACTCTGGCACAGATCTTGATCCGCTTTTGATAACTAATTTCTAGCTCCATTTGTTCACCATGTCTTAAGTCTGAAATAACTCACCTGTATAAAGATCTAACGTACAGTACTTCTTCCTGATAATTTGTCTCCAGTTGAAATGACAGAGGAAACACTTTGATTTTGACTTCCACTCACTGCAGTGACACTGAGATTCTTCACTTGTAACACCTATTTTTTTTCTTTATTCTAAGCTTACCAGCGTACCCTGGAATTATTTTCTTATATTTAAGATAATCTTTGTATGTCTTTAAATTTAAGTGTGGTGTTGAAACCAGATCTTTAGATCAATTTTGTAAAATGTTTTAAAAAATGAAAAAATGCAGAAACTATTGATAGTTAAGGCAGAAAGCAGGAAGCTATAAGGATAAACATGCAGAGAAGCGTACATCCAAGGCAGAATGCATTCTTTCCAGAAAAGCCTCAGATGGACTTTTTATTATGCTTAGGTACTTTTGTATTAAGATATTTTAGTTTTCAGTATGTTTAATAATAAAATGAACATACAAATAAAGAATATAAAAATAGAGGTGAGTGAAGGTATAATTGATAAGGAAAGTTACAAAAGAGAATGAAGGTGCAGGATTCAAAGTACAGTTGTAGGGAATTGACTTCCCTTTGCAGCATGGATTGTGAGAGCATTCATTATAATGAAGAGTCAAGGAGAAAAGATCAAAACAATTAGGATTAAAAGTAACTTAAAAATCAGTTGGGAAAGCTTTTTTAAAAATCTTACATAATACTTTTTATTCTCTAATTGAAGAAGAAAACATAAAATTCTATGAGCATGAGGTATGTGGATGGTGGCATTCTGTTATATTTAAGCAAAGTAGAGAGGTTAATCAACAACCACTACAGAAAATAGAAAACAGAGCTTACTAGGTAAATTTCAGTCACATAGATTTTGAGCAACATTATTTACATAATTTATGGTTTTATTTCAGGGACAATAGCAAGCTGGCATTAAAAGTATAGAAGATAAAAAATTAATCTATGGTTAGGCATCACTATGTGTATGTGTGTGTGAGTGTGAGTGTGTGTGCATTCATGCATGTGCAGATATACAGGCAGGCCAATTAGGTAAGCATACACAGGATATTGGTAAATAATTATTTGAAGGGATTAACCATGATATCTTAGCTAAGTAAAACATTTAGGAAAAAAAAAAAAAAAGAAAGAAAGAGAAGGTTGCCAGTAGAAGGAAATGACAGAAGTCTAAGGAAAGAATGTTCTGATATTATTGAATAACCATTGTAGAAACAATAAATAAGATGACTGGAAAATTTGGAGGACATAAAAAGACAGTCAACATAGTAAGGTTTTAATGGTACAAATGCTTCAGGTGATGTTAAATTGTGTTATTCAAGATACAGTCTAGAGTGAAAGTAGATAAAATATTTAGAAATGAGGATGTTACATAGATAAATGACTATTTTGTTAGGTTCTAAAAAAAGTTATTAATGAATAGAATGAAAGAAAGTACTGTGAATGAGAATATAATGTCCTCAAAGAATAGGAATAATTCAGTGATTAGTCAGAAGATTAAGATAAAAAGTGGAAAAGAAGGTAATACAAAGGGGTAACAAAAGCAAGATTTTTATATGAAAATAAAGTATTCTTTGAATGCGAAGACTTATACAGAAGAAGAAGTAGAAACGGGGCTTTGGCAAGTGGAAACATATCCCACACTCCTGAATGGGTAGAGTCTATATTATGAAGATAACCATGCTGCCAAAAGCAATCTACAAATTCAATGTCATTCCCATCCAAATACCACCATCATTCTTAACAGAACTAGAAAAAAAAAATCCTAAAATTCATATGGAACCAAAAAAAGAGCCTGCATAGCCAAAGCAAGACTGCACAAAAAGAACAAATCTGGAGGCATCACATTACCTGACTACAAGCTACACTATATGGCCATTAGTCACCAAAACAGCATGATACTGATATAAAAAATAGGAAATAGACCAATGGAAAAGAATAGATAATGCAGAAATAAACCCAAATACTAACAACCAACTGATTTTAGACAAAGAAAACAAAAATAAAGTCGAGAAAAGATACCCTATTCAACAAATGGTGTAACTGGCAAGCCACATGCAGAAGAGTGAAACTAAGTCCTCATCTCTCACCTTAAACGAAAACCAAGGACTTAAATCTAAGATCTGAATCTGTAAAAATTCTAGAAGATAAAATAATAAAACCTCTTCTTGACATTGGATTAGACAAAGACTTCATGACCAAGAACACAGCAGCTTCATGACCAAGAACACAGCAGCTTTGTTTTGCAACCAAAACAAAGATAAATAGGTGGGACATAATTAAACTAAGGAGCTTCTGCACAACAAAAGGAACAATGCACAGAATGGACAGACAAGCCACAGAATGGGAGAAAATCTTCAGTCTACATATCTGTCAAAGGACTAATATGTAGAATTTACAAAAAACTAAACAAATTAGCAAGAATAAATCAAACAATCCCATGAAAATGGGGTTAAGAATATGAATAGACAATTACCAAAAGAAGATAAACAAACGGCCAGGAAATGTATGAAAAAATGCTCAACATCACTAATGATAAGGGAAATATAAATGAAAACCACAATCCAATACCACCTTACTCCTGTAAGAATGACCATAATCAAAAAATAAAAAATAAATAGATGTTGGTGGGGATCATTTGTACTTTACTATGTTCACTGTCTTTTTATGTCCTCTAAATTGTCCAGTTCTCTTATTTATTTATTGTCTCTACAATGGTTCTTTAAGAATAACAGAACATTCTTTCCTTAGACATCTGTTATTTCCTTCTACTAGCAAGCTTCTCTCTTTTTTTTTTTTTCTAAATATTTTACTTACCTAAGATATCATGATTAATTCCTTCAAATAATTATTTACCAAAAGGGAACACTTCTACACTGCTCGTGGGAATGTAAACTAGTACAATTACTATGGAAACAATGTGGAGATTTTTTTAAGGAACTAAAAGTGAAACTACCATTTGATCCAGCAACCCCAACCCTGGGTATCTACTCAGAGGAAAAGAAGTCATTATATGAATACGGTACTTGCACATGCGTATCTATACCAGCACAATTCACAACTGCAAAAACATGGAACCAGCCCAAATGCCCATAAATCATATATATGATAGAATACCACTCAGCCATAAAAAGAATGAGTTAATAGCATTTGCAGCAACTTGGATGAAACTGTTGACTATTATTCTAAGTGAAGCAACTCAGGAATGAAAAAACCAAACATTCTATGTTCCCACTCATAAGTGGGAACTAAGCTATGAGGATGCAAACACCTAAGAATGATGCAATGGACTTTGCGGACTTGGGGGAAAGGGTGGGAGGGATAGAAGACTAGAAATTGGACTCAGTGTATACTGTTTGGGAGATGGATGCTCCAAAATCTCACAAATCACCACTGAGGAACGTATTCATATAACCAGTGCCACCTATTTCTCAAAAACCTATGGAGAAAAAAAAATTTTTAAAGAAATTTAAAAAAGAACTGGGGCTTGGTTAGAGTTTAATTTTAAATGTAAATGTTCTTAATGTATTAGCTTTAAGAGATATGTATGTCAGAATATGTTGGAATATGAGTATTAAGAATCAAACCCAAAACTGAGTTTTATTTTGTGCTCATATTATACATACAATACAGATTGGTAGGCTTCCTAATCCATATATCATCAGGGACCCAGATTGAGGGAGTCTTTACTATCTTATTTTTGCCATGATAGGGAAGAGAGGAATTCTGTCATCACATACACAGAAAAAGAGAGAAAGGGAAAAGTGCCCAAAACTCAGAAAGGCAAATATCTAAAAATTACATAAAGTCGTTATTTTTAAAATTCATTGTCCAAGACAGTCATGTGGCCCCCAAAACATGCAAGAGAACTGGAAAATTTGAGGAAGGAGCAAATACCATTTCTCATATGAAATAGTTGAAATTAACTAATGGGGAAACATGAAAATACAGTAAGAGCAATTTATACTCAACTACAAAATGTGGAGAAAAACATCTACAAATTATATTTAGCTGTACTATCACTAACTGGAAAATAAACATATCCATAAACATTTTAATACACATATCAAAAAGTATACATTAATTATACCATTTGCTTTTTCATTATTATTAACATCTTCAAACCATCTTGATTATACTAGTTTGTTTCTGAAAATATGTATTGGTTTGATCTACTAAAGAAGAACTGAATGCTAAAGGAAGAAAATTCTATAATATAGCCACTAGCTATGCACATAGAATGATGTTATTGACAACCTCACCCCTTTCTTTTACTTCTAGAATAAGTAATGCTATATTAATTCATTTGGATTGACCTTTGAAAATCATTTTCATCAGGCATGATTCACCAAGCAGCTGTATACTTCGCAACAGCAGTTATGAGAGACATACTTTTATATTAGATAAGAAGAAAGATAATAAAATTGTCAAAATGTATTGGGAAAAAAAAGAAATGGTTTTTCAAGATGTTGACCTTTTGATTTCTGAATCAGACTTGCTTACTGAAAATAAAAAATATTTCAGAGAACCCAAGAGATATAATACCCAAGATGAGTTAAGAGAATTGATTACACTAAGTAAAGGCAAGAAGGAGAGCAAACCAGGGAGGGAATATGTCAGGAAGCTTCAGCTGGAGAATTTATTTTCATTAGTCAGGTGGTAGGGTTGCTTAATACTTGAAATAAGCATTCTGATTTTTTGTTTATATTGGTGAGAATTCTTCATGTATGAGGAGAAATTAAAGACTTAATAGTGTTTAGGAGATGCAATATTAAGCTGACTTTTCCTATAGAACATTCCATCTTGAAGGGTAAGGATTCTTTGCAGTGAATAACTTTTAAATGTCTTCTGTATTTATTCCCCAATGATGCATTATCTTTCACTTACCAAATATTCAGCCCTATTCTTTTTTCTTTCTTTTTTTTTTTTTTTTAGATTCCATCACCGTTTCAAATGAGAGCTGGTATTATTGCCCAGCGTTACTTGAACAGATGACCTGGGTTTTGATTTTCTATCTTCACTTAATTAAAGAGCTTTAAGGGATATTACTACTGTTCAAAGATTTCTGATACTCTTACTAAGATGTATCTGTGTGAAACCAAACCAGTCCCTTTCTTGAATTATTCCTTCTATGCCATTTTAAATCACTTTAGCTGCTGTCAATGGCTTATTGCAAACAGGGTGACATTTCAATGGTAGGCTTCCTTTGAAATTAAAGTGTTTTCCTTAGGGATGACTTCCCTTCTGGTGTAGTTGGAAGTCTCAATAAAGGTGGCTTTATTTCACATGCCCCCAAAAAGTCAGGTTATTTAGGAGTTGTAAAAAATAAATTTTTTTCTAGTAGCACCTGAACACAAATATCCATCAACAAACAGGGCATGAATGTTAAGTCTTTCTATTGATATGCAAGAATAACACGCTTGATGGAAATACAGTTTACCGGTGTATAAATGCCTATAGTTTCACTTAACCAGTTTATTTTATTATTCTCAGCTCTTTTGTATGAAATGCCTATAGTTTCACTTAACCAGTTTATTTTATTATTCTCAACTCTTTTGTTTATTTTATTGATACATAATAGATGTACATATTAGAGGGTACGTGTGATAATCTGATACATTGATATAAAGAATGCAAAGATCTAATCTGTTTAATTGGGATAGCCACCACCTTCAATATTTATCTTAGTTTTTATGGTAGAAAATTTTGGATTATTCTTTTATAACTTTTGAAATTAATTAACTGAGTTACTTATTAATTTAAAGCAATAGTCAGGTTGGTGCAAATATAATACACTACATAAGGACAACAGAACATGCAAAAATCAGACTTGTGCTAGCAAAAGCTGCAGATTTGGATAGCTTACCAGCATTAGTAACTCACATGCACTCATTCTGTAAGTTTTTTTTATTAGACTTGTCATTACTATTTTTCATGTCAAGGTGAATATATACATATGAATATATAATATGCATGCTTGTTTTTTAATAAGATACAAAATACAAAAAAAAAAGAATAAATAAAGCAAATTTGCTCCAGCAACTGAGTATGTACAATTTAAGGTTGAATATATGCACCAAATTCTTGTCTTTTTGAAGGGTCACTACAATATCTGATGCAGATATTTGAAAATTTTATCATTTTCAATTCTGAATAGAAAAGTATGTTTCTTATGGTTTAATTTTTCTCTTCATAATGATTCATAAGATTAGGCAGAATTTCAAATTTGCATTTAGTCTTCTGTTAATTTCCTATTCACAGCTTTTGTTCTTTTTTATGGATTGTTGTATTTAATTTTATGTTTTTATAATATGACTTTCAAAACAATGGGAGTGTTCTGACTACAAGTACCTATATAAGCTTTATATAATAGTCTATAGTTAGATTTAGAATATATAGATGCATGTGTTTTGACTAAAGTAATAGATACTTATATTTATGTGTGTGCTTATTGAAGATTACAGGTGCATGTATATATATATATATATATATATATATATATATATATATATATACACACACACACATATATCACTGAGGAAGCCTTGCCCATGTTAAGTTAGCAGAGGTAAATTGTATTTCAACAGAAATCTGTGCATTGGTGGAAGAACATCCTTCAGATCACCTGATTTTAGCTTTGCCTTTGCATCATTTTTCCACAATTTATTGTCTACATAGGGCACTCCTTTTTAGATTATCTGATTCAAGTATGAACAATTTTCTGATTCTGTATAAATGTCTGTTTTTTGGTTGGACATTTGGTTTTATGGTTTGTGTGTTTAGTGGTTCTGGAAATGAATTAATGGCTTATGGAGTTAGAGTCTCTGTTGGGTGAAAAGTGACAAATAATTTGGTTTGTTACTCCTTTTTTTGTTGTTTGCGTATGAGCCTATTTTGAGTTCGAACAATTAAGTTTGTACCCACTGAAAAGAAGAAAATCTCTTTTGTATCTGAAACAGTGAATTTTTTGTTTCTGTGCTTAATCTTTACTTATTGCTAAAATTTCAGGATTGAAACTACTACTTCTCTTTCTGTGTATTCCTAAATGTCTATCGTTCATAAAGTTCTTTGCTCGATATAGTGTGCTGTAATCATTCTGTCTCCAAACGATCTTTACAAAATAGATATCAAGTCTGTAAAATTAGAGCAGCTTTGTTTATAGAGATAAAAGCAAATTAAAATTTCTAAATTTTTCAAGAAAGTAGGATTATTTCTAATATGTTTAATAATCTAGAAAGAAAATGTAGTTTTTAAAAAACTGATTCAAAAGAGTTAAGAATTCAAGTTCATAAAATGTAGATAAATCTTCAACAAACCATACCAATGTCTTTGTTTTAACAAAAGAGCTCTGTCTTCTGTGGTTTATGAGTGGCAAGTATAATACATGCATACATTTGTATTCCACTTGCGTATGGTTTTCCTTTATATATTTACTTACCAAATAAAAACATTATTTCTACTTAATGTTTAAGGTTATGAAAAAGGTAATTTAGTACCTAACCAAAATGAATCATTATTCTGACAAACTATTTCAACATTAATTATGTTTGTAGAATGTTAACTTGAAGATAATCCAAAATTTTAGCTAATAATATTTTGGAATGATATTAAATGGAGTGAATTCATTGATAATTTTTGAATGTTTGGCTCATTTCTAAGATAAAATACTGACACATGGATAACTAGGCAATATTTTAAATTCATATGCACTTTTTATTTTTCTGTACCACAGAAACTTTACACCACACTAACTTTAGAACTTATTTTCTAAACTACAGGGAAGCTCTGTTGATAAATATGCTCATATTTTGCTTCTTCAAGAAATTTTTAAAGGAATAGTTATAGCTATAGAAACTTGTGTTATGTGTATTCATGAGGCTTGTTAATTGCTAAAATGCTGATGTTGGGCCAATAGTTCACAACTATTCATCCTATAGTTTCCTTTGTGCAATAGAAGTTATGTTGATAACAAGTTATAATTAGTAAAATCAGGGTATAATTAGTATACATAAATGAGACTATTGAGAGCAAAAATGACATAGGAGTAAAACTTTGTATACAAGATAATTAGCTTTTTTTTGTTTATTAAGAGAAAAACATGTATTTTTGTCCTAAAGTAAAATGTCTGGTCATTGCAGAATGAGAAAGACAAGAGTGAAGAACAAAATTTGAGTGGATATAGAAAGTTTGCTTGTGGAATAGGAATTTTTATTTGCCTTGAACTATAGCATGTACAAATAATGTGTCTGAAAAGAAGTACTAAAATTTAAAAAGTTATATTGCAATTATGCTGAAACTTCTAACCCAAGATTCAGTGAAATAAGAATTAATCACAGAGGACTGAATGAACTGATAAGGGATGGCTGCAATTTTTGTTTTGCTGTTGAAATTGTGGATGTCTTAATGGTCTATTTTGTGGATATTTTAGAAAGGCTTTTTTCTTTCTTCTTAAACTGTCTGTGACTCAAAACAACTTACTAAATTCTCATTCTGTAAACTGAAATAAAACACTTTAAAATGACCTCCTTTTCTTTCTTCCTGCCCTCTCCCTCTAGAATTCAGAAACTCTTATTGAATCTTACTTTTCATGACAATACAGTTCTTTGCATAAGTTCAGTGAAAAAAAGTTTCCTTTTTTATTAGGATGTAATTGGAAAAAATGATTTTGCAACAAGGAACTTGCCTGGAATGTCATATTTGAAAATGATGCTCATTTAGTCAACTATGACCGGAAACTTTTAATCAAGTGAGATTGATTTTACAGAGCAATATTCACAAGACCCTCTCGGGAAAATGGAAGCTGATACTGGTCTACAGTGCTCTCTGTCTTAAAGGTGAGTGAAAAAGTTTACTTCCTGATAAGCCCAGGGAACTTAGGATATTTTGGAGACAGAATTCACCTAACTGTATAGTTACTGCAGGTAAATCCTGATGGAGAGAGTGTCTTAGTTTAGATTCCTAGAGTCAAGAAAGTTTGTTAAGACAATTAAAAAAATCCTCATGTGGGATTGCTTAGGAAAATTTCAGTAAAGTTACAGAGGACTATATGGTAAATTTACACTTTTGCTACAGCCCTGTAAATAATCAGTCAGATAAAATGAGAATAACCTTAATTTTTATTTCAGAATGTTTTTGATGGAACAAAGGGAGAACCTCAGGGGAAAAAAATGTGTTTCAATCAAACATTGATTGTATAGAACACATCAGACTTGTCTTTTAGCTCTTTTACAGCCACTGTCCGCATGCAATACACTTTTTGATTATTCACTCAACTCTGCATAAATATGTCTGTTTTCCTGAATCATTTATAAGATCTATTTGGTTCCTTCACTGAGTGAATTAAATATTATCTTTTAACACATGTTCATTTTTACATCTGTATGACAGTTATGATGGCATCCTTTTTGGAAAATTGTCTTTAGATGTAAATATTTATCTAGTATTGTGTTAACAGTTTTATATTTATTCCCAGAATTAGTGTGTATGCATGTTGTCAGATAATAATCCTTTTATGATTTGTTGTCATTAGATTTGTGTGTGTATGGGTGGGGGGTATTTTCTAAATGTTACCCAAATATACATAAGCCCTTTATTGAATAGGCTATGTGCCACATTTTATTATTTTCTAAATACCTGTGTATATTTTAATATGTTTCTGGACACATTTTGCTCTAGCATTCTATATCTCTAAACCTGCCTAAGATAAGATGATTTTATTCTTTGTGCTATTATATTTTTTATAACTTTATAGTAGTATTTAACATGACATTTTAGGTAACATGTTACTTAAAGTTTATTATTCTTTTCCAAAATATTCTCTCCTTCTATGTAATTACTTTCCAGATGCACTTTAGAATCTACTAGTAAATTTTTATTTAAAAAAATACTGTTGAGATTCGATCATATCTGATAAGGAAAGAAAACAAGAGACACTCAAGCTTTTTTGTGGCAATTGTTTCTTTCAATGAAAACCTCCAAACTAACAAACTTGTGTCAAGAAAATAATATCTTAGATAATCTTGTCAACTAAAAATATTTTTAAAGTTTTAATAGGGGTTGTATTGAATTATAGATGTAAAACTTTTACAATATTGCTTATTAGTTCGACAGGTCCCATGCTCTTTTTATACTCATATGTTCATTATTTTTTGATGCAGAGTGTTCAATATAAAGCAAACACAGTTTAAGCAATTACCTGACCTACTGTGTTCTTTGAACCAATTATATGCATATTTAACATTTTGCTTAAATCCAACAATTCAGTATTCTAAAGTATTATATTTTTAAGAAAATATGACATGCACTACATATTCTTAACATTGGAGTGATTTAAATTTAGGAGGGTTTTCTATTAGGAAATGAAACATATTCAAAAGCAGTAGAATATAAAATTATAATATGAAAGTATTTTTAGGTGAATATTTTTTAAAGTCTTATCTGTTAAGTAAATGGTATGCTCTGGCATTAATGGTATGTGATTCAACAAAAAGAGAATCTCAGTTAATTCTACAGTTAGACAGTACTGTAAGTGTTTTGTTTGTTGGAGGACAGAAGCTGACCATGGATATTAGAGATTGATTTAGGCACATCAACATTTAAATAAGAAAATATTTTAATGGTTTTTTAAAAATTAAAATATTATGTTTGCTATAGTAAGTAACAAAATAATGCTATTTCAGTCTAAAATGAGACCTGCGGTCACAAATGAACAACATGAGTAATGTCAAGCCACCATGTTTTTGTTTATGTTTCTTTTTAATTTTTGGCCACTGCAAAGTTATAAAATAGAGATATTATAAATAGAGATCTCTAGTAGGATCTATAAACAGTTATAAAATAGAGATCTCTGGTAGGAAATCCAGATTTTATAATTTTATTTTTTAAAATGGAAGAATTTTCTCAAGCTTAGTAATCTAGCTTATCAGAAAATTTTTCTCATTGTTAGTAATTGCCCTTTATCCCTAGCCCCTGATAACTATCATTCCTCTCTTGGATTTCATGAATTTGATGATTCACAATAGAAAAGATGTGAAAACAACTTAAGTGTCCATTAAAGGTGCATGGATAAAGAATATATAGACTATAGACACAATGGAATACTATTCAGTCACAGGAAGGAGATTGCAGTGTGCAATAATATTAGTTGAAGTGAAATAAGCTAGTCATACAAAGACAAATACTGCACAATTCGACTCATAGGAGGCACACTGCCTGTCCTTGAGTCTTTGTCCAAAAAAAAAAAAAAAAAAAAAAAGAATGATAATTGACTTCTTTGTCAGGGCGTGCTCTGAATAAATTTTTTCTGGTTTGTTCTCTTTTGGATTATCTTTGCACACTTCCACAATCCTTGTCTACTGTACTACTGCTCCCGTGTTAGCACAGAGCATCCCGTGTAGAATTCCTCTCAGAGTTCCAAATTTAAAGAAAAAAATCAGCTCCTTCTGCTTCTTCCTTGCCCTCAACCTGTCTAAAATTTCTTGCATTCACTACGGCATGGTGTTGAGTTACTTCTTAAGAACAAGTCAGAAGAAATCGGACACATTCAGGGTGGTATAGCCATAGACAGAAAAAAAGTCAGGAAACAGCAGTTGCTGGAGAGAGTGAGGAGATATAGGAATGATTTTACACTGTTGGTGGGAGTGCAAATTAGTTCGATTGTGGAAGACAGTGTGACGATTCCTCAGGGATCTAGAACCGGATATACCATTTGATTCAGCAATCAATCTCATTGCTGGGTATATACTCAAAGGATTATAAATCATTCTACTGTAAAGACGTATGCACATCTATGTTTACTGCAGCTCTATTCACAATAACAAGGATCTGGAACCAACCCAAATGCCAATCAATGACAGACCGGATAAAGAAAAGGTGGCACAGATACACCGTATACTACTATGCAGCCATAAAAAAAAAAAAAAAAAAAAAAAGGATGAGTTCATGTCCTTTGCAGGACATGGATAAAGCTGGAAACCATCATTCTCAGCAAACTAACACAGGAACAGAAAACCAAACACTGCATGATCTCACTCACAAGTGGGAGTTGAACAATGAGAACACATGGACACAGGGAGGGGACCATCATACTCCAGGGCCTGTTGCGGGTGGAGGGCTAGAGGAGGGATAGCTTTAGAAGAAATACTAATGCAGATGACGGGTTGATGGGTGCAGCCAGCCACCATGGCATGTGTATATCTATGTACAAACCTACACATTCCGCACATGTATCCCAGAACTTGAAGTATAATTTTTTTAAAAAAAAAAATACATATTGACTTGTATACTGAGTCTTTGGTAAATTCACTTTTGACTTCTGGTAGCTTCCTTGAAATGTTTCCTATGAATCATGTTTATGTGAATAAAGCCACTTTAACTTCAACTTAGTCAGAACCTTGACCGAGATCTTACATCACCCAGATCACTGCTTGAATATGATTTTCATTAGAGTTGAAAGAAAGTTGCCTTGACTCATCCTGCCCTTCTGCTTAACACCAGATTAATTATGTGCTTGTGACAATGCTTGATTTCAAGCTTGCTGCAAGAGAGACAAGATTTCTACAAATTCAAACATTTTCTAAAGTTGGGGAGTTTTTAAAGGAAAAAAAAAGTGACTAGAAAACATTTTTTGATGATATTTAAGAAAAACGAATGTCTGGTTACAGGTAATTAGACCCCCTTCTTACAATATTGAAATTTAGCTTTCTGAATAAATCCATCTCACCAGAAGGGAATTTAATCATGCAGAGTCTTTCAGAAATTGTTCAAATATTTCCTTTAAAAGGGTTGTTAATTCCATCAGATAACTAAGTTTGCTCCAGATAGTCTCTTCATCAGTTTAGACAGTCTGCCTTTTTATTTGCGTTTGGAATTTGTTCTTTGAGCACTAGCATGTTAGAGTGCATACATTCTTTTACTTCTCTCTCTCTCTCTCTTTTTTTTTTTTTTTTTTTTTACGGTGAACTTAAGAGAAATCTCTGATTTGATAACTAAGGTTAAGTAATTATTTGTTCTAAGTGCCATTCACACTCCCCTTCCTTTAGACAACAATTTTTAGCCACTTCACTTATACGTAATGGCAATAAGCTGTGACTTGTAGGTGGTATGAAGGAATGAAGCAGATACTGAATTAGCATTATAAATATTTCAGATTTTTTTTTAAAACTCCTCTTTCTTCTTAGTCTAATAAGATTACATTTACCAATAGGCTACTTTTCATACCAAAAAAATCTTGAATTCTACCAGTTTTATCAGGAAATACTTCTTTCAGAAACCTGATGACCAAGAGATACCAGTCCAGATCCTCTCTTTCTCTTACTTACTGTGATACAGGTTAATAATAGCAGCGTTCACAGCTTCCCACTGGCTTATTTTACTCAAATTCAGAAACTTACTCTGAACTGTTTGTTTTCTCCCTGGAAATGTGCTTTTTGCTCCTAAGTGTTTCATTTATTATGAATTTACATATGTCAGTTGTTTGAAAACCCTCTAGTGTAAGGTTCTAGGTGAAGCTTTAGCATTGTAAAAACAGCTTGAACATAATTTGAGACATTACCAAACATGCTTGTATCATGTTTTGATTTTATTTTTATGAAAATCTTTGATTGATAATTCAGGGTTTTTTTTTTTTCTATTTTTTTTAGTTGACAGGTGCTCAGGAAAAGAAAGAGAAGACATATTTGATCAATAGATGTAATGACACTGGTTACTTACAGGTAAGGTCAATACAAATTTCAAAAAAAAATGATTTTATGCATTTGCAATTCTTTAGAAAACTATTTACAAATATTGTGGAATGAACACAAGACAGTCTACTTCCTATTTTACCTCATGACTCATTGCATGAGTAATTCACCATCTGTGCCTTGATTTGTCAATTATATCCTGTAAAATCATATTTTATGTTTCCATATGAATTAAAACGGTATTATTACATCAATAGAAAGGCAGAATTTCTACTTTTCTGGTTAGTTTGTCAGCAGAAGTAGAAAAATATATATTCAAAGCAACAATGTATGACACTTACCCACAGCCCATCACAAATATATATAATTGAGTCAATCTTATGTTTCAAACTGGCCATAAATGACAATCACGGCTAAAAGATCCCTGAAGCTAACCAAACTGGTACTTTTCGTAAAGCATGAATCTTTGCAATATGCCCAGCAAGTAGATATGAACATGAGGAGTCCATTTCATTGTTCTAAACAATTTTACTTCTTCTTCTTTTTTTTTTTTCCTTTTCTTTTTAGGACTAGTTCTGAAAGACCACGTCTTTTCCTGCCTAAATGCTAATACATAACTTACATAACTCTCTGAACTCTTTTGTACTCAATTTTACTTCTTAGGATCTTCTTTGAAAATGAGTTTTGCTCTCTCAGGAACTCTTCCATGCACTTAATATGCATTAGTCTTACAATGTTTCCAGATGCATTTTATTACATTATTTTGCAAATGAATAGCTGAAATGCAAAAAATATTGATTTTCACAGAACGAGTACACAGTAAAGCAGAATTTCCCATCCCACTCTGATTCACTCCACATTTTCTTCACTTTGCTAGTCCTCTGATCATATTTCGCATATTTTCTGTGCCCTGAGCAAACAGTAAAACAGGAGTAATATAGAAAACCCCTCCCTGAGAAAAGAATACCAAGCATTTATTCATATCCCACCAATGCACAGCCTGGTTTTAATACAATTATTTTATATTTTGCTATGCATTTCCCTAATGGATGTCTCCTGATCACCACTAATACATCAAATATTAACTTTGGATTTTTCATCAGACCAAACCAATAAGAACAAATTTAAATAGGGAACTGAATTGTTGTTACCTAATGCATTTTTCTAGATAATAAAAGCAAAATAAAATTAAATTATTAGTTGATTTAAAAGGTCACTTTACAATCTGCAAATTTAGCCATTGAGTCACTTTCTGAAGTACAAAGGATCATATATATTCTTAGCTGTTCATCAAACATTTCTCAACTTTCATTCATTGCTTGAATCACTGCTGTCATTCATAAATGAGTATAAAAGAATAAACTACTGAGCTATGTCAAGTAATAGAAGCTGCCAAATGGATTTCAATAAATAGTCTTGATAGGTCTTAAAATTTTTAATTAGTTCAATCAGCACTCATGGAGAATATAATTACCACAATGAGCTCTCTTCAGAACCATACCCTATGTTTATACCTATTTCTGAAAAATGCCTTAAAGGCCAGTTTTAATTAAATATAGACTTTTATTCCCCTTAAGAATCATTTCTAATGCAAAAAAAAAAAATAAGTCCAAATACCTTAGAATGAAATACAAATATTCTTACATTTGGTGCACATTTCCTGTGATGTCCTTCAGGTACAGTTCCTGCCAGACATCACCAAAGAATGTTTTAAAAGTTTAGATAATTGTTTCAGTTACAGAGGTAAAATGCCTAGTAAGCCTTTAATTGTATAGAAGTATTTCTCCTGAAAGTATACATAGATTGCCAAAACTTTCTTTCCTTAAGTCATGTTGTATATTTCTAAAGTTAAGCAGTATTTGTAATACCCTCCCCAAAATAAGAATTTTATACCCAGAAAAATATCAAAAACAAATATAAAACAATAATTAAATCATCCTCAATCCAATATAAACTCATAAAATAATTTTATCAATTGTTTAGGTACTATAATGATAATAACCGCTACAAATATTTATGGAATCTTTTTAATGTGGGTTGTCATTTTTCTCTGTATTAAATTATGTAATTCAACAATTTTTAAAGAACGGTATTATTATTAGCTCATTTTATAGATGGCAAAACTGAAGCACAGAAAAGTTGATCGATAAGTCACACTGTTACTATGTAGTCAACCTGTAATTCACAGCCAGGCCATAAGGCTTCAATGTCTCCACTCATCACAAAACACATACTACATATTGAATAACTGTCTACATGTCTACCTAACTCATTAACTGCATGATTTGAATGCTGATCATCCTAATGTATCATAATTGAAACAAGTGCCTAGTGATAAATCCTACCACCTTTTCTAAACAGTGAGCTGCTAATATTGTCAGGGTTGAGTCATTTACCAATAATAAGACTAAAGGGAATTTCATTAAGACTAATAATAAACATTCCTTTAATATCTATTATTTTGTGCATAAAGATCTTTCAATATGTAACAGATATATTCCAGAAATATATCTTTAAAGAAAAATTGTATACCAAGATTATTGTCATTTGTCTAATAAAATTATTAGAATTATGTTGAATTACTTAAGAGTCCACTTCATGGAAAAATACTAATAACATGGTTATGTGTGATTAATAAAGAACTTGTGTCCAATAATTTAAATTTCTTACTCTGTGAACTATGTATTTTTTTAATTCAATAATATTACAAAAAAAGAGCATAAGAAAATGTGAGTCGATATTTTATTAATTAAAATAACATTATGTTAACACATTGTTAAAATAACATTATTAAAATAATATTAAACATTGTTTGAAAGGAAAAGAATGCATGTTGAATGCATTCCATATTTTTAACAATAAATCAAAATTTATTTAAAATTAAACAATTCTTTACAGATATAATATATTCCAGCAGAAAGCTGTAACTGGAGTAAAAACACAGTATGTAGTTCATTAAATTAATAATGTGTATAATAAAATATTAATATTACTCCAAAAAGATAAATATCAAGGCTCTTAAACAGAAAATGTTACTACTACAATCATCCTAAAATGGTGTAGAGATATTCACGTACAAATCATAGATAATTGATTAATGTTTACATTGCATCACAAATCCTTAAAAATTTCTAATCAAGGTGCTAAGAAAATTTGTTTATATCTCTATCATTAAACAAAGTCATCTCTTTCCAGAAGTCGTTAACCCTGGAAAATGGCAAAGTATAATTTCAGATTTCATTACAGTTATAAGAAAAAAAATGCAGTAACAACAGAAAAATAATCTTTTATTCTAATGGATTCTGAACAATAATTTTTCAATGAAAAAATAACTATCTTGATGACGACAATAATAAAAAATCCTATGACTTAAAATGTGAGTTCTTCTATAGAAAACCCTTCCTATGATTGCAAAACAAATCATAATTGCCATAAAAAATCTCCACCCTATCTCATCCCTATGCAGCACAGAAGAATTTAGAAATTCAGAGATAAAATTCAAATTAAAAAAAAACTCAAAAAGTTCAATACAAAATTAAGTCACTTGTAAAATATTGTTTACAAATCTGTTTAAATCTCTCCCTCTGTTTTAGCTAAAAGAAAGGAAAAACCTCTGAGTTTGGCTTAAAATGACCTAAAGGTAAAATCGAATTTACTATTAATAATTTGGGAAATTTCACATGAATTTTATAAAATCTTCAGATTTTCAGTTCCACATATGTAAAACAAAAAAGAACATAATTTTGTAGATTTTTAGTAAGAATTAACAAAAATACTGTAAACGGCGATAAGCCTGGCCAATAGTAGGCATGTAAGAATTTTTTTCTGAAAGAAACATAATTTTAAATAGGTATAAATATTATGTAATTATAGAAAATATTCTAGGATATATCTTTATGTTTTTGCTCACTTATGTGAAGTTTTTCCCAACACCCTAAAAATATTATCAGATAACATGAAAGGCATTAAGGGTGTACTTATAAAATTTTAGTCCTATTGTGAACAAGTTTTAGAGATAATTACTTGACTTACACATGTATAAAATCAGTAATGTTAATATTTTTATAAAAGCCTAACTTTTTAATAAGTTAAAAAATAGAGAACAGTATAAGTCAGACCACTTATGTAACTATAATAAAATCTAAATACAACATTTCTTATTAATATTTGAAAAGTTTTTTTCTCTTTGAAAATTGTTAATAGACATCAGAATTATCTTTTCTAATATTTAGCTTATAGAGCATAATAGCATACCTTTTTTACTTAACATGATAGCTTATGTGATTTCTATTTCATTAAAGATTTTTCAGAAATATTATGCATAATGGTAGTTTCAATTTATAGCCTATCAACACCCTATGATTTATTAAGCTATAGTTCAAACACTGCCTTTTAAATAATCCATTTGTTTCCAAATGAATTTGATGTTTCTTTTATCACACATAAATCTATTCTTTTTTTTTTATTTTTAGTAACTTATTACATATGTTGTTCCATAAACACGACTTTTGGTTGTCCAGATAATAACAGGCCCTTGATTTGAATAAGCAACCATTTTAGCATTGCATCATCAAAAATATTTTGCTCGTTTTCTACTTCTGGGAAACACATTCTCTATTCTTCTTATAAAGTACAACTGAAAAATCTACACATGATACATACAATAATCATAAGAAGAGCCTGAAAAATGGAGCAAAGGGAGGAATGGCCAGGGATCTCAGGATTTAAGAAATGGCAGGATGGTGAGGTCCTTAGATTTTCTGTCTTACATATTCTATAGATAGAGATGAAGATGCTGGCAGCAAAAATGCTATGGGGCTAAGATAAATTAGCTCTCTAAAAGTCTGTTCTCTCTAGCCATATGATAAAGCAAGAGAGACCTATTTCCAGCTGTGGCTTAACTCTCAGCAAAGCCCACAATGATCAAGTGGGGAACCATAGCTTCTCCCTTACCAGATTTTATCAGGTCTCCTTAACTCCCACACCACACCAGGATAGTGTCAGAAAAGGCAAAAGAGGGAGCCAGGACTTTCATTCACACAAGGTGGTGACAAAAATCTCCACCCTCCATGATGTCGTGGGAGAAATGTGGAAAATTTAATGAGGCTCTCCTATCCGCACTTGTCAGGAATATATCAGTGAAGGCTTAATGGGGAGCTGGACCCCTCACACGCTCCAGGCAATAACGAGAAGCCACATCATTTTGAGTATCAATAGAGACCTAAAAAGAAAACTGGGCTTATAAATTCTACCAGCAACGAACACAGAGGCACCAAAAATTTTTAAGTTACTTTAAAAAGAAAAGAATAGGCAGAAATCTAACAAAATATTTATAATTTTTTATGCCGAAAACTATAAAATGGTGGTTTAAAAAGTCAAAGAAGGCACAGAGGAGAGAAATATCATGTTTATGAATTAAAATACAAAATGTAGTAAATCTGACATACTTTTATTGCAATTTCTATCAAGATCTCAGCAATGTTTTTCTAATGTAGAAAAGATGATTATTTGTGGAAAGGCAAACGAACTATGTGATCTAAAACAATGTTGAAAAAGAAAAAGTATGTGAACAGAATCAGTCTATCCAATTTGAAATTGTATTATATATAGTAAAAGTAATCCAAACTGTGTGATACTGGTGACGGCACAGACATAAAAATCAATAGAACAGAAAAGAGAACCCAGAAATAGACCCACATAAATATACCTAACTGAATTTTGACAAAAGTGCAAAAGTAGTTCAATTGAAGTAAGATAGTCCTTTTAGCAAATAGTGGTGCTGAAGCAATTAGAGGTTTGTGGAGGCGGGCAGCAGGGAGGATGTTCAAAATATTTCACAAATTGCACAAAAAGTAACTCAAAATGGTTCATGGACTTAAATGAAACCATAAAAGTATAAAACATTTAGAAAAAAATAAACAGAAGAAGCAGCCTCAAAATATAGGTCTAGACAAAGAATTCTGAGAATTCTGAAAATTCTGGTAATACTCTAGTATTAAATGGAAAAGTGGTTACATTAGAATTCACAAAATCAAAATTTTGCCATGAAAAGGATCCTATGCAGGTACTGAAAAAGACAAACTACAGACTGAGGGAAAATATTTGTAAATCACACATCTGACAAAAACTATTATCTACACACATGAAAAGCTCCCAAAATTCAATAGTAAAACCAAAAAAATTCCACACTGAACATGAGCAAAACATATAAAGAGACATTTTGCCAAATATATACAGATGACAAAAAAGTACATGAAAATATGTTTGACATCATTCCATATAAAGGGAATGCAAATTACACCTATAATTAGATATCACTATACATCTATAAAATAGCTTAAAAAAATCATAACAACATCAAATGCCAGTAAGAATGTGGGGAATCTGTGTCAATTATACAATAATGGTGGAAAAATAAAATGGTGAAAATATAAAATATAAACCACTCTGGGAAATAATTGTCAGTTTCATGAAAAATGAAATGTGCACATATTATACGACCCAACGATTGCAACCCTGGGCATTTATTACAAAGAAATACAGGGTTATGTTTACAGAATGTCTATAAATAAAAGTTTAAAGAAGTTTTACTTGTAATAACCCCAAACTGGAGTCCATCCAGTTGACCTCCAACACATGAATGATCAAACAAACATGAGCATACCTGTACCATGGATTATTACTCTTCAATAACAAGGAATAAACTATTGATATACAAAAAAGTTGATGAATCTCCAAAGAGTCTTTTGAGTTTTAAAAAAAAGCCATCCCCAAAAGGTTACATACTGTATGATTCCACTTTCAACAATGGATGGATTATCCAGAAAGACAATCAATAAATAAACATTGGATTCCACTTTAGACCAGATAGACTTAACAGACATAACAGAACCTTCCATCAAACTGCAACAGAATACACATTCCCCTCAAGTACACATGGAAGATCCTTTAGTATAGATGATATGTTAAGCTACAAAATAAGTGTTAACAAATTTAAGAAGATTGAAATTATATCTGTCTTTTTTGAACACAGCAGTTATAAACAAAAACAAATCACACTTCCTGATTTCAAATCATATTTCAAAGCTTTAGTAATAAAAAAATACAATACTGGCATTAAACAGACACATAGACGAAGAATTGAATAGAGTCTAGAAATAAATTCACACATAATCAATGAAACTTTGACAAAGGTGCAAAAATATATATCGGGAAGGGTTAGTTTCTTCAATAAATTGTGTCAGGAAAACTAAATATCCAAATTGAAAATAATGAAATGTGGCCCTTATTTTACATCCTACACAAAAATCAACTCAATATAGCTTAAAGACAATAATTAGACCTGAAACTATAAAATTCCTAGAAGAAAACATAGAGGAAAATCTCCATGGTGTTGATCTTGGCAATGACATTTTTGAACAGAACAAAAATACAGACATCAAAAGCAAAAATAAACAAATGGAATTACATCAAAATAAACTAGAAACTATTTGCAGAGCAAAAAGAGAAACTAGCAACAAAATGAAAAGGCAATCTATAGATTGGAAGAAAATACTTGCAAACCGTATACTCAATAAGGGGTTAATATTAAAAAATAGGAAGACACCCTTGCAACATAACATCCAAAAAGAACCCAATTAAAAAATGGACAAAGAAGCCAATAGACATTTTTTCCCAGACACACACACACACACACACACACACACACACACACACACACACACGCAATTTTGCCTTTAAAAACAAATGGAAATTCTTCCATTTCCAACAACATAGATTACCCTGGAGGGCATTAGAACTAAATCGAAAAATCCAGACACAGACAAATACTTCATTATCTCACTTATATGTAGAATGCAAAAAAATTAAATTCACAGAGAGTAGAATGGTGCTTACCAGGTTCTGGAGAGTTCAGAAATTCAGGGATGTTGGTCGCTAGTTCTATGGTTTCACTTACAAGGTGCAAATATTTCTGAAGACCTAATGTATAATATGATGACTGTAGTTAATAATAATGTACTATAATGCTTGAAATTTGCTAACAGAGTACATCTCAAGTGTTCCTGCCAGGCACACAAATATATAGTAGCTGTGTTAGATGATAGATATGTTAATTAGCTTGATTGTCATAATAATTTCACATTGTCTATGCATATCAAGACACCACCACACTGTGTACACTAAATATATAAAATTTCAATTTATCAATCATACTTCAGTTAAACTATAACAAAAATTCAACATGAATGATTCTTGTGTTGATGGTATAAAACATATAGAAGTTCCTCAGAAAATTAGAACTACGATATCAATCAGCAACACCACTTCTGGGTTTACATCCAAAGAAAATCAGATCACTATCTCAAGGAGATAACCTGCATTTCCACGTTCACTGCAGTATTATTCACAGCAGTCAAGATATGGAAACCACCTGTCTGTTGACAGTTTAATAGATAAAGAAAATGTAGCATATATTTATGTAGAATAAAACGTTATTCTAATTTGAAAGAGAAAGAAGAGGAAATCTTTCCACTTGCAACATGAGTGAAACTGGAGAACATCATGTTCAATGATATAAACATGACACAAAAGGGCAAATATTACATGATCTCACCCACCCGAGGTATCTAAAATAATCAACTATGTAGAAGCAGAAACTAGAATGGTAGAAACCAGGGTCTGGGAAAGGAAGACACAGCAAGTTATTCAATGAGCATAAAGTTTCAGTCATGTAAGATAAATAAATTTTAGAGTTCCTCTGTAAAACATTATGTCTGTAATTAACAATATTGTACTGAATATTTAAAAATTTGTTAAGAGACTAGATCTCAGTTTAAGTGTTCTCACCACACACACCAAGGATAACATGTGTCTTCTAGAAAGTAGTGAATCAAATGTTATTGTATCAAAGTAAACTAACTGCTTTTATATTCAACTTGGTAATTCTCAAAATAAGTTTTTTAAACCAAAGATTCGCTTTAGTTGTGGAGATAAACTTACTAAGAGCATTTTTTTTCCTTTAAGATATTGTCTGAAATTGAGAACAAAACTATTACAAATAAAGGATTTCTTTCAACCTTGTTGTGTAAATATGTAGTTATATTCCATAAAGTAATACAAAGATTTAAAAACCAATACCTTCTCTATTTTTGTGGCACTTGATAAAAACATATTTACATGTATTTATATCAAATATGTATAACTGATTAATTATTGAAAAATTGTTTTACTAAACAAAGTTCCAACCATTCATTTACTATAGCAACTGCAGTGAATGTAGCCCTCTGGATTATTCATACTGATTTTTTTTTTTCCTGGAAATGCTGCATGGGCAACATTTTGTCAAGAATGAATATTATTTTTAAAAATAGCTGAAAATTTCACAATTTTTCAATGACTAGTACAGAACATAATGCTTTTCTACTCAAAAGTATATTTAAAAAAGCCTTATTGATACCACTTAAGACTTCTTTTAGAATGAAGAAAATTTATTTTCTTAGAAATTATGAAAAATTGTGCCCCCAAAATCACTAAGCTAAAATAAAAACTCAAGCTGGAAACTGCTTAGGGTAAGCCTGCATCTCCTTCTATTCAGTTATCCCTCCGTTCACTGAGATAAATGCACATCTGATTATCTCCTTCGGAAAGGCTAATCAAGAACTCAGAAGAACGCAACTGTTTGTCACTCACCTATCTGTGACCTAGAAGTCCCTTTCCCCCTTCAAGTCTCCCTGCCTTTGCTTCAAGCTGTCCCACCTTTTCAGAGTCAAGTAATGTACTTCTTACATACATTGATTATGTCTCATGTCTCCCTAAAACATAAAGCCAAGCTGTGCCCCAACCACCTTGGGCACGTCGTCAGGACTTCCCGAGGCTGTGTCATGGAAAAGCGTCCTCAACCATGGCAAAATAAACTTTCGAAATTAACTGAGATGAGTCTTAGGTTTTCTGGGTTTACAAAATCAACAGCCGAATTTCAAAATTTAAATAATCAAAAAATTTTAAAACATTCCTAATATATGGAAACACTGCCTGATACAATATCATGCAGCATGAAATACTCCAGTTGAAACCAGTCCCAACGTGACCTGTGTGATTGTGCTGTTTTATCTAGAGTACTGCTTTGTCATACAGACTTCTAAATATAAAGATTGAAAAATTAATGCATATCATGACAATAAGCGATTAAAATAATGTGTTCTCAATAATTCAAATAGTGTGTTCTCAATAATAATAAATTGCAGGCAATTTTTACTCTTGTAGTTTGGTCTTTTTCTTTTTTTTTTTTTTTCTGGTTTTTGGCCTTTTCTCTCTCTTCCACAGTGTAAACACGAGTATATACCTATTCTGTCACATTTTATATTTGAATTATATAGTAAGAATACTTACGTTGAGTGATTGAACCATTAGGAATTTTGGAAGGCAAACATGTGAGGTAGATATCCAACCTTATTTCTTTTCAACTGTCTTAACGTCAGTTACTGAAGAGTGGTTTCTCCAGGTTTTCAGTGCTGCTAATTCTTTTCAACTGTCTTAACGTCAGTTACTGAAGAGTGGTTTCTCCAGGTTTTCAGTGCTGCTAATGCTTATTGGTTATGTATGGTGAATCAGAAGCAGTAATTAGCAATCATGGCTGTCCATTAGAGTCATCTGAGAAGCTTTTAAAGCACACCAATGCCTGAGCCTCACCTGCAGAAATTGGTGTGGGGCAGGGCCAAGGTGTTGACACTTTTTAATCACAGATTATTGGGCATATGGTTAAATGGTTTAAGCTTGATCTAGGGTTAAATTGCTGGGGTCTGAATCCTGATTCTATCTTTCCAATGGTAGCATTGGAAAGTTACTTTATATTTCTGTGCCTCAGTTTTCTCACCCAGACAATCAACATCCTAATAGTTCCTAACATATGGAGAGACTTTCAAAATCGCATAAAATAATGCAGAAATAATTAAGCATAATGAATAAAGTGGCTGTGGGAAAAAAAAAAAAGGATGCAAGCACCCAAGGGAAAGTAACACCAGCAAAACCTGCCCACTAAAGAAATTCTTAAAAATATTTTATGACATTGAAAGTGCAAAGGATAAAATATTGGAAGCTAATGCTAACTTTAAGAGAAACAGTTGGCCTCCCTCGGCATCCAGAAGTTATACCATGAGAAGAGTGCTGGCTGTGTTCAAACTGCTCATAAGCTTTTTACAAAAATATAAATATTTTCTCTCAATGTTCCTGATATTTTATCTTAAAGTATATCAAATATACATTAGTTTTACTACTGTTTTCATTTATCTACCCACTTACAGCCAACAGTAGGATACTGATCAATGTTTTCACAAATATTTTCATAGATCACAGAACAATCTTTTTTTCTATTAACTATTAAGATCATTTTGCATTTTGAGAGTGTACAATTAAAAGCCACTAAAATATATTAATTCAAGTTCTTTCTGAAATTATGATGCTCATCAAACGTGAATGGAAAGAAAAGAATAAATGAAAGATAATATTATTTTTCCCAAGTATGTCATCTAGTACAGATAGTAACAAGCCTTCTAATTATAATTTAAAATATTGTATAGTACTAAAAATACTCATAAACTTTTTTGTTTATCTACATCAAAAATATCATTTGATGGTATTCAAATGTATATGTGTGGCTGTGTTTGTTATATAATCTGATTTAGATTTGTTTTTTCTTATCAAAGAGTTGATTTTTGAGCCATAATTTTTATTCAGCAATAATTTTATTGTTTTATTGGTTTTCTATAATGCTTGGTAGAAATCTATATATCCAAATCTATATATTTTTTCCAGTGTTAAAATTATGTTCCCAGCACTGTATCCTTTTGAAGCAATTTTGCAATTAGTCATCATGGAAAAGTATATCTATAAAATTCTTACCTCACTTTTTATATTAAAAACATTCAGCATTTCAACCAAAGTTAAAGATCATGTATTTCCTCTATTACAATTTTCTCTGTGCTTTGATTACTAAATAAGTACATTTTTATTCTCTTAAACTCTTTAAGAAAATCTCTATTACAGAGAAAACTATAATAGAGATAATATATCATCTTGGTAACAATAAGCTAAATATTTATGAATATATAAATATTTACCAGAGATTGCAAATGAGGAAAAAGAAGCTAATTCTAAAGAACTAAAGTACCAAAACACGTGCATGATTAATAGTAATAGTGAGAAGACAGTCACAGCTGAAAATGGGAGAAAACATTTGACAGATTTTGTTTATATCAGGAATCAAATGAAATATTAGATGTCCTAATTACTATGATTTTTTTGAGACAGAGTTTCACTCTTGTTGCCCAGGTTGTAGTGCAATGGTGCGCTCTCAGCTCACTGCAACCTTCGTCTCCTGGGTCCAGGCGATTCTCTTGCCTCATTATCCTGAGTAGCTGGGATTACAGGTGCCTACCACTTGCCTAGCTAATTTTTTTGTATTTTTAGTAGAGACAGGGTTGTTGGCCAGACTGGTCTCAAACTCCTGATCTCAGGTTATACAACCACCTCAGCCTCCCAAAGTGCTGTGATTACAGGTGTGAGCCTTCATGCCTAGACTAGATATCCTAATTTTTTTAAATTATATGTTGTGTTATTCTTATAAACACTTCTATAAAACAAATACTTCTCTTTCTTTCTCTCAGTTTCTTGGCATGTTTAAGGTTAAACACGAAAAAGTGCCCCTTATCATTAGATAAGGGATACTGTTTGGTGATGGAAGCCATATATAATGTTGTTTTTTAAATTTTCAGTAATACAAATATTGGAAGTGAAAAAAAAGTGGGTGTTCTCTGCTTTAAAGCAGGAAGTCTAAATATAATGCAATCATACTTAGAACAAAATCATATTTAAAAAAGGATCTCAGCTTCAATATTATCCTCTGTACATCCTTTATTATTAGCCTAGATTAATTTTATTATGGTTTGGCTGATTGATTTAAAAAAAGTTTTTCCCTACCACCTGATTTATATCCCTTGAAATGAGACTTTGAAGTTCCTCTCAAGAAGAAGTAGAGTCTATTTCCTCCTGCTCCTTGAATAGGCTGTGTCAGCCACTTCCTCCAAATAACATGGCAGAAGATTCACTGAGTCAATTTAAGCCATGCGTAAAGAGTCCTTGAAGACATCTCTTCTCTTGTACCTTTGTGAAGGTACAAGCTGGGGCATCCTGCTGAAGGTCAAGATCATATTTGTTGTGCAAATATTTTAAATTTTTTGTCTTTTTCATGGAACATAGATAAAAGCCATGCTTTTTATTATGTTTCTCTTTGAGAAAATCTTTGAATAACATATTCTAAATAATTTTTAATATCCTACAGGCATATATATCCTTCTGTGCATGCCTGAGGTAAGAGAATATATTTTATTTTCCAGGAAAATCATTATCTATAGTTTGACGTTCAGAATAATGGAGACAGAGTCATGAATTGATAGACATATTTTTCCAAGTCATAAACAAATCAAACACTGCATCATATTCATTTGGTAGGTCTAAGAAACATTTATAACCTATATTCCCTTTGGGTCATTTGCATCTGACTACACTTTACAAAAAATTATTTTCAAGTTTTTTTCCAAATTAAAGTTATAATAAATGTCATCCATACATATGGTTAAAGAAACAACATACTACAAGCTTCTTCTTTACTCCTCTAGGGAGTCAGCTATACCCTCTAGAGGTAATCACTTTTTATTATACCTCTTCTTCATACTCCAGTGTTTTCGACAAGCAAAGTTACACATTTTTGAATTTGCCTAATGGTTTCTCTTGTGGAGTCATAACATTTGTTCACTCCTTTATTTTCAATGAACGCATTGTTAAGTTTGAGAGGGTAGATAGATTCATGTAAAATATTTGTGGCAAATGTTATTACTTTTTACTTTCCTTTTTTATATACATTTATTAATTTTAATTGTCAAATAATCATTGTGGCATCTATATAAAAAAAATTGATCACCTGGAAACAGAGAAGAAAAGGGGTTACCAGAGGCTGGGTGAGGGAGAGTGAGGAAAGAGAAGATGTTTGTTAAAATAAAAGCACAAAGTTTCAGACTGCAGGAAAAGCTTGGTGATCTATTGCACATCATGGTGACTTCAGTTAATGAAAATGTAGTGTACACTACAAAATTGCTTAAAAATATTTCTAATGTTTGCACAACATAAAAACATAAATTGGTGAGGTGATAGATGTGTTAGTTGGCTTGATATAATATATCTGTGACGTATATACAGATCAAACATCATGTTGTCAATATTTTATACTGTCTCAATCAGGAAGCAAGTAATGTCAGATTGTCTCACCTTTTATAATGCTAACTTTGAAAATCTGATCACAGTGGTCATCATCAGACCAATTATTTTCCAAAATGTTTTGCTCTTTGCAAATAGCAATTAAGTTTCAAGTAGATATTTTGAAATTAATTAAATATCATAATTATCAACAAATTTATCTCAAAAATGTTAGCATTTATTAAATATATTTTCCTATTCAATTTTTCCACTGGAGTTGCAGAAAAGTAATTTTTAAATTTTTAGGACAGGTGCAGTGGCTCACGCCTATAATCCCACCACTTTGGGAGGCCGAGGCTGGCGGATCACTTGAGGTCAGGACTTTGAGATCAGCTGGGCCAAAATGGTAAAACCCTGTCTCTACTAAGAGTAAAAATAAAAATAAATTACAAAAAAAAAAAAAAAAAAAGAAAGAAACCTAGCTGGGCATGGTGCATGCACTTGTAATCCCAGCTACTCGGGAAGCTGAGGCACAAGAATTGCTTGAGCCTAGGAGACAGAGGTTGTAGTGAGCCAAGATCATGCCACTGCACTCCAGCCTGGGTGACAGAGTGAGACTCCATCTCAAAAACAAAACATAAACAAACATATATATACTAGCTTATAAATTAACTGAATTCTCTTTAAACAAACACTTTTCCTCCTTTCAAGTAGAATTGAAATAGTGCTCCTTCTGAAAATTGAGGGTGAATGCCTGATTCTTTTCTATTAATCACCACTTTACAGAATGAGATAATGAAATCATTACTTCCATTGGTAGCAAATGAGTCAACTCACCTCACCCCACTCTACCCCTCTACTTCCATTCTTTTTTTCAGTGTTTCACTAAATTGAAAACATCTTTTTTTGACTTTGATTTGACACACATTTCGTTCAGGAGAGCTTCTTCAAGCATCTTCCTGTTACAGCAACATGTCCCCTGTCATCTCTGAGATTCCTTGGTTTCTACCACAAGATTTTGCAGACTCACTTTGTACAGACCTGCTACAAAGAAGGACTCCAAATACCCCTGGAAAAGGTTAGTGGGTAATTGTATCTAGAAAACGTAGGATGGCTGCCAGTCTTCTTTATTTTACTAGACTACCCTCATAATTTCTAGGGCCTTCCAGTGGACAGTACTAGGAAATACATACAAAACATATGTATGTATTGATATATAATATGTGCTATTGGTATTAAAGCCAAATTTAATAACACAAATTTTGCTTAATTTTTTTATTTTACCTCTTATCCATTTATAATAATGGCACGTTTATGTTATTTTTACATTGTTTTCTATACAGTAATTAAATTATTAGATTTTTCAAATTTCTTATTATAATTTCTTTGTTACATAGGTAAATACGTGTCATGGGGTTTCATTGCATGTATTTTCTTTTCTTTCTTTCTTTCTTTCTTTTTTTTTTTTTGTGAGACAAGTCCTAACTCTACAGTCTTGGCTGGAGTGCTTTGGCCCCATCTCGGCCATGGCAACCTCCGCCTCCCAGGTTCAAGCCATCTTCCCTTCTCAGCCTCCTGAGTGGTTGGTACCACAGACATTCGCCACCATGCCTGGCTAATTTTCGTATTTGTTTAGAGATGGAGTTTTGCCTTGTTGCCCAGGCTGGTCTCAAACTTGTGAGTTCAAGCAATCCACCCTCCTCGGCCTCCTAAAGTGCTAGGATTACAGCCTGTTGTAAATATTATTTCATAACCCAAGTATTAAACCCAGTACCCAATGACCATATTTTCTAGCATATTTATTAAAGACTTTATTCAAAAGACTTTATTCCATCTTGGATAAAGTTTTCCCCACCTCTTTGAAGCCACTCCCTCTGCCACTTCCTTCACCTTTTATAGAAAGGCATACTAAAAGAACCTGAAAACTTTATAATGCATATCAACAAAAAACTAGGAAAGCTGTGCAGGATTGAATTCTGAGGTTCTTTGACAAGAAGAGAAGAAGGTGTCACAATTTTACTTTGTATTTGACTATATTTGTATATGCGTGTCTGTTTATCAGAAATTTTAGACTTAATGTGTAACCTTTCTTGGTTAACCATAGTTCTAATGCCTTGCTGCTGATGTTTATAAAACCTTGAACTCAAGGGTAGTCCATAATAAATAAAGTTTACTTACCATAATTTCTAGGTGAAACATAGCAGAAGAAATACAAAAGCATGGAATAAACTTACTTTATTTGCAAATATTTGATCCTGGCAGTAGGATAACATTAATTTCTGACCACTCAAAATTCTACTTATATCTAATTGCCAGAGGAGGTCTTTTGGAAGTGAAATAATTGGCTCTAGTTTGTCCCTAGTCTGCCTTTAGATAGCCCAGAAGGAACAATCAGTATTATCACCAGTTCCTCATTGTATAATTGGAATACATTTTTTAAAAAATTAGCAGATTCCTTTTACTGGTGCCCTATATACACATTAAAAAATTTTTTTGAAGGATTCTTTAGCAGTTATTTCTATAACAAACCTATTAATGTGCTCATTTAATGTAAAGAAAAGGCGAGTATCAATTAAATCAATAAATAAGTTTAAGCTCGTAGTCATTCAGATATCAGTTGCATTTCAGATGTCACTCCACTAAAGCAAATTAAACCAGCTTATTTTACTATACATCTATTTTCTTGGGAATGCCTTGTTACCTTTAAACTATTATAGTGAAAACATCAAAGTGGGTTGCTTTTATGTGGTAGAGTACTTCATTGTTGCACAGGCTAAATATATAATTTTCTAGTTTTCTTAAAGTTGAAGCATGAACCTCATTATTCCACAGGGAGGGCCTCATGCTGCTCTGCTGTATTGATGACACCAATCCAGGCAGCTGGATGCAGTGAATTCCCTCAGGGAATGGCAAAAAGAGAGAGAGAGAGAGAGAGAAAAGCCTGTGTAGCAAATTCAGCCCATTATCTATTTTTGTAAATAAAGTTTTATTGAGCCACCACCATGCACATTCACTTACATATTTTCTGTGGCTGCTTTCACGCTCTGATTATTAAGATAAATAGTTGTGACATGTCTCACAAAGTCTAAAATATTTACTATCTGCCTCTTTATGGAAAGAAATGTGTCAACTGCTACTCTAGATAGTTTGGTAAGTTACATTATGCCGGAGAGAAGGCCATAAATTCCAGCAATCCCTCAGTGAAGTTTCTTTTTTGTTTCCAGCAGTCTCTATCATGTAGAGCATCTTGTTTCTAGGACATCTTACACCCTCCTGCCATTAGAAAAACAGTCACTGCTGGGTGTGGTGGCTCACACTTGTAACCCCAGCAATTCAGGAGGCCAAGGCAGGCAGATCACCTGAGGTCAGGCGTTTGGGACCAGCCTGACCAAAATTGCAAAGCCCTGTCTCTACTAAAAATGCAAAAATTAGCTGAGCGTGGTGGTGCACGTCTGTAATCTGGAGGCTGAGACAGGAGAATTGCTTGAACCTGGGAGGCAGAAATTGCAATGAGCAGAGATCACACCACTGCACTCCAGCCTGGGTGACAGTAAGAATCCAACTGAAAATAAAAGAAAAAAGAAAAGTCACAATAATACTGTGCATATTTGCATTTTAAATAATTTGTGTGTATATGTGTATATGTACATATACATTATGTGTATATATTTACTAAGTAAATTATTTGTGTATTTATGTATATATATGTATATGTATATATACATATGCACACAAATAATTAGTATATATACATACACACACAAATTAAATTATTTACTTCATATACATAGTATATATGTATATATATATACTACGTGTGTATATCTACTAATTAATTTGTGTCGGTATGTATATATGTGTGTGTATATATATGTGTATCTATATATATACACATATATATACACACACACATATACATATATACATACACAAATTAATTAATGTATATACATACACATATACATACACAAATTAATATATGTGTATATATATACACATATATACAAATTAATTAGTAAAATTATTTGTTACATTATATATACATATGTATACATACACATTGTGTATACATATATATACATACATATATATGTGTATATGTATATGCACACACACATATGTCCATATACACACACTTTAAAAACCATATATGTAATATAGATTTGGGATATATATATAATATAAAGAGACTTAGAATAAATATATATTTTTAAAATATACTTTTATAAATATATAAAATATAAATTTTTATATAGTGCGTGTGTATATATATATATACACACACATACACTAAATCTCTCATTTGGTGATGCTAAACCTATATACTTATTGAAATTATCCAAAAGATGCATATTTAAAATAAGACAGTCTTGCCAATTCTGTTAGGATGAAGAACAGGTATATCTGTGATTGGGTCTTGCAGGCCAGAGATCCAAGAAGTTTCAAGGTGCATAATATATCTATAGCAAGTTAGGAGGTATGAAGAAATCCTCATGAAACCCTTAATGGAGAAAGAAAGATGTCTTGCTTGAGATTTTTTTCTCTGTAATTTCTCTACTCTATTAGTGGTCAGACCCTCCTGGGTATGGAAGTTAAGAGCAATGCAGAGCACTTATCCCTTAAACCAATGTGCCATGAGATACTTTTGTAAGGTGAGGGCAATTTTTCTTATCTCAGAAAATGATTACAGGAGGTAATGCATAGGGCCTAAAGGCTGGGTTGATGAAGCTCTGGCAACATAGGGAGGGATACACATACTTTTAGAGCAAGACAGTGTGAATAATTGAACTCCATAATGTATCAATTGAAATATCAATACTATTATCTAATATTTATTGGATGTGTCTAATATAGCAAACATTGCTCTAAGAGCTTTGCTTGTATTAACTAATTCATTCTCATAACAACTCTCTAAAGTAGATATAGTTTTGATTCCCCTTTAACAACAAAGAAATTTATCCATATGAAGGTTAGCTAATTGGTCCAAGTTCACATAGCTAGAAAGTGGTTGTGGTTTGGACATAGCCACTCAAAAATTCAGGTGTTGCTAATGTGATATTAGCAAGAGGTGAGACATTTAATAGGTAATTAGGCCATAAGTGTTTCTTCTCAGTGAGTATAATTAAGGCCCTTGTAAACGAAGCTTCAGACAGCATTCAGCTCTCTTGCCCTGTGAGAACACAGCGTTCCTCCGCTCCAGAACCCTCACCAGACAACTAACCTACCAGTGCCTTGATCTTTTAATTCTGAGCCTCTAGAGCTGCGAAAAAATAAATTTCTATTTTTTATAAGTTTCCATGTCAGATATTTTGTCATTTGTCATAGTAGCACAAAGCAGGTTAAGGCTGTGGTGGAACCAGATTTCTAAAAAAGAAAGTTTGATTCTGCAATCAATATATTATTTGTTAATCTGCCTCTCTTTTTTTTTTTTTTTTTTTTTTTGAGACAGGGTTTCACTCTTGTTACCCAGGCTGGAGTGCAATGGCGCGATCTCGGCTCACTGCAACCTCCGCCTCCTGGGTTCAGGCAGTTCTCCTGCCTCAGCCTCCTGAGTAGCTGGGATTACAGGCACACGGCACCATGCCCAGCTAATTTTTTGCATTTTTAGTAGAGACGGGGTTTCAGCATGTTGATCAGGATGGTCTCGATCTCTTGACCTCGTGATCCACCCGCCTCGGCCTCCCAAAGTGCTGGGATTACAGGCGTGAGTCACCGTGCCTGGCCCTTCAAAATTCTTAAAATCACTAAATATCAAATGCTAAAGTCGAAATTTAGACAACTCATTATACAAATCAATGCCTAAATCCAGTAGAGGTTTTAGATAATAATTATATAAGGCATTTTATTATTCATTATTATAAAATCCTAAATTGTATAATTTATTTTCATATAATTATCTTTTTGCATTTAAAAAAATGTGGCATTCTATTTTCTTTGTATATCCATGATTTAAGCTAAACTATTTCTTCATAGTTCAGCTAAAAGGCACTTGTGGTAGCTGCTAATGGTCAGAAATACAGAAATTCTATTTCTGTTTCTAATTCTGATTTTGCCAGAGGCAAGCAAACATCTGTTGATACCTGTCAACACTGATATCAGTCATTTTGTGAATATCTCCTTGTTTTAGTATTCCCCACAGCCATCCCTGATCATATGATGTCCATTATAACTCGGTTCCAGTGCCCTCCATGATGATCTTTGGTATCATTTTTTTGTCCTTTATTAGGGTCATTAGAGCGTTGACATTGAGTTAGCATGTCATCAGGCATCTGGCCTGCTAGTTCTTATTTGTCACAGTGTCACAATGTCAACTTTCAACAATGCCCGAATTATGACCTCTACATAGTAAAAATAAACAATTAGGCCACGTTGTAAAAATAATTTTTTTTTTTTTTTTTTTTTTTTTTTTTTGAGACGGAGTTTCGCTCTTGTTACCCAGGCTGGAGTGCAATGGCGCGATCTCGGTTCACCGCAACCTCCGCCTCCTGGGTTCAGGCAATTCTCCTGCCTCAGCCTCCTGAGTAGCTGGGATTACAGGCACACGCCACCATGCCCAGCTAATTTTTTTTGTATTTTTAGTAGAGACGGGGTTTCACCATGTTGATCAGGATGGTCTCGATCTCTCGACCTCGTGATCCACCCGCCTCGGCCTCCCAAAGTGCTGGGATTACAGGCTTGAGCCACCGTGCCCAGCGTAAAAATAAATTTTAAAGAACACTGAGAGAAAGAGAGAGAGCAAGAGAAAGAGAAAGAAAGATAATTACTTGTTAAAGGTGTTTAGCATGAAAATGCATATAACTAAAAACTGCAACTCAAGTTGATTACATATTTACTTCCATGATATGCATACCTGTTCAAAATGTGCAGTTTCAAAAGTGTATTTTTTCTTCTACTTCTTTACAGCTATGGGGTAAATTTTCATTTGTTTTAAATTATTTGCTTCTATAGAACGTTTAAACATGTCTTCTGTTAAAGAATGTAAACTAACTTCATTCAAAATTTGCTTTAGTAAAATTATTAATTATTGTCATGTATTTGAATACAGATCAAACGGAATTAAAACTTAAAGTTTTCTGCTGAGTTTTCATGCAGTCCATTAAGATTTATAAAATGATTTAAAGCAAAAAATTAGCAAATCTATAAATGATACCTAAAATGTCATGAGATGTCTGTAACTAAAACATCATGAGACTTGTATTTTAAGCTATATCTGGATTTCAAAAAATAAAAAGTAACTTTTAAATTTGAATTAGAAATTTCTTCTTTCAGCCAGTATAGAGTAACAGGAATCAGATTAAAATTGTTTGATAGAATTAAACAATTTTATTACATTCATAAAACAATTAAACAATTAAATTAAATAATTTAATTCTATCAATTGTTTAATTCTATTAATTAATCTATTAATTAATTGTTTAATAAAATTAAAATTTGATAGAATTAAAAATTCTATCAAAAAATGATTTTCATACACTAGACATCAGGCAGGACAGAACAGTGATCTGATAGAGGGTGAACAAATAAGTTGAGCCTTAAAATTTCTCAAGGTTAGTTCCGGGATAGAGTTATGAGGCTAACATGAAGGAAGAGGAAAGCCAGGTTTGATGGCACCTTTCTGAGTTGAAGAGAAGAACCAGGGAGTCTGGGGAGGGCACAAAGTCCTATTCCACAGAGCAGGGTGTAAAGAGGAGAGAAGCATGAAGCAAAACCTCTTGAAAAGGGGACAGAGTCGGCCCCCGGTTTCAGCTTACTACTGATTATTGAAGGCATAACATCAAACATTTAAGCCAGAAAAAAAATAACAGAAAGAAGGACAGAGAGCAATACCGAGGATCAACAGGGCCAGGGGAGGTTCATGTTCCCACCATTGAAAGTGGAAAAACTTATTCACAGGGCCTCACAAAGACTTATTAAAAAGATATTGTCTCAGCAGGGAATCAAAACAGCCCTAGAATAAAAGTTGCTCCGTTTCCGCCAAGCCTAAAAACAATACTTAAAAGAGTGGAACTGTGTTCAAGCAAGTTTGCTTTATACCAGAATAAATTCAAAAATGTTTATTGGAATACACAATATTCACCAACAGGAAAGGGCAAAATCCACAGCATTTGGTTTCTAGCTAAAAGTACCTGACATGAAAAAGGCAAAAATATGACACATAATAAGCAGAAAAAATCAGTAACAGAAAGCCAGGAAAGTATACAAATAAGAGAAATAGTAAATGAGATCATGAAAACAGTTATTATAATTCTACATTATATATTCAGGAAGGTAGAAAAAAGATGAAGCATGCAGGTGATAATGTAAAATATATTTTTAAAAACCAAAATCCACCTTCTAAAGTGGAAAAATACAATGTCTAGGATAAAAAAAATATACACTAAATAAGACAGCAGACAGTGCCAAATGTAATAAGAAAGAATTTCTGAACTTGATGACAAAGAACCTATCCAAAATAAAACACAAAGAAATAGACAGAAATAAAGCTACATAAAACATTAGTAACCTGTGGGAAAGCTTCACAGGACCCCCTTTACGTATCACTGAGTTTCTGGAAAGTGGATTACAAAAATAATAGAAGAAAGAATGGAGAGAATTTTTCTGTTTAACGAAAATTACAAACCTTTGGCAAAGACAGTTGGGTGCAGTTTGCTTGACTGTTGCATGGGTTTGAGTGTGTCTAGGGCTAGAACATGTTCTTACAGGGACATAGGAACCCTCATGGACTGCTGGACTTATTGAAGTTTTTGTGAATATCTTTTCATAGTCTGGGCTTGATGTTACTTTATTCTGCTTAAAATGTGTGTGTCATATGTTAACTGGCCTACCTCACTGCTATTATCTGTTCATGGTAAGGAGGGGTGGATATTTTTAGGACAACAAAAACAAGAGTGACAGCAGACTTTTTGATGTATGTGTCTTGAAAGAGCGTATCTTTTAAACTACAACGTATATCAGCAAAATTGTTTTCTAAAAACAAAGGTAGGCCAGGCACAGTGGCTCATGCCTGTAATCTCAGCACTTCAGGAGGCCAAGTGGACAAATTGCTTGAACCCAAGAGTTTAAGACCAGTCTGGGTAACATGACAAAGCCCCATCTCTACAAAAAACACCAAAAATAACCAAGGCATGATAGCATACACCTGTAGTCCCAGTGACTTGGGAGTCTGAGGTGAAAGTATTGATTGAGCTTGAGAGGTAGAGGCTACAGTGAGAGCTGTGATCACACCATTGCACTGCAGCCTGGGTGACAGAGCAAGACCCTACCTTAAATGAATGAATGAATAAATGAATAGATAAATAAAAACATAGATAAAATAAAGGTTTAACAGTTGTAAAAATGTAAAAAAGAAAGAGAATCAGTGACACTTTCTACAATAAATGGTAATTTATTAAGAAAAAAGAAAAACTATCAGTTATAGTATATAGTTCATACAATATACGGGGTAAGAATTTTTTTGAAAAAATAGAGCAAAACACTAGAAAAGAGAAAATGAAAACATACTATTGTAAGATTTTTAAAAAATACATGAAAATATATTACCTGAAGGTAGATCATGATAAATTATAGATGTATCTGATTAATTCCAAAGCAGACACAGGCACACAAAAGTAAAGAGTAAGAGGTAATTAACCAAAAGAGAGAAAATAATACAGAATCATAAAAAATTAAGTCAATCAAAAAGAAGAAAAAAGAAGAACAATAACAGATAAATAGAAAACAAAGTTGATAGATTAAAATCATTCTTATTAATATTCACATTAAATATGAATGTCAAAAATTAAAAACTAGAGATTATGAGCAGATTAAAAAAACCCAAGAACCAGCAATAATCAACAATAATCATAGCAACAAAAATTTTTAAACAAATGGACAAAAGTAGGTAATAAAATTATAAAGTCAATGCAGAAAATAACATGAATCAAAGGAAAACTGAAGAAACTCTATTAGTATCCGTAGTTGACAAACCTTAGGGAAACCTAAATAATCCCCACCACCTGGTGTTTTTTTTAAATCTGTTTTCTATTTACAGAAACCTATTACATCATAAATTGAAATAAACAACTAAAAAAGAAAAATACATAAATAAATGAAATAACAGAAAAAAATCTCTAGAAAATTAATATTTCAAGAGAGTCTCAGGTCTTTTTATTTCTAGTATGGAACATATAGAAATACCCGTTGAAACATTTTCACTTTGTCTTTCAGTACTTACATAGTACCAAAGAGATTCTGCAATTCTTTGTTTTATTAGTAGACACTTCCTCAAAAAGTACAAGAGTTGGGCCGTGTGCAGTGGTTTACACCTGCAATCCCAGCACTTTTGGAGGCTAAGGCGGGTGGATCACAAGGTCAGGAGTTCCAGACCAGCCTGGCCAATATGATGAAATCCCATGTCTACTAAAAATACAAAAATAACAGGGTGTGGTGGTATGTGCCTGTAGTCCCAGCTACTCGGAAGTCTGAGGCAGGAGAATCACTTGAACCCAGGAGGTACAGGTGGCAGTGAGCAGAGATTGCTCCACTGCACTCCAGTCTGGGCGACAGAGTGAGATTCCATATCAAAAAAAAAAAAAAAAAAAAAAGTAAGAGTTATTATATATATATATATATATATATATATATATATATATATATATTTGTTGTTGTTGTTGTTGTACTTTAGGGTCTGGGTTACATGTGCAGATCATGCAGGATAGTTGCATGGATACACACATGGCAATGTGGTTTGCTGCCTCCATCCCCCTGTCACCTACATCTGGCATTTCTCCCCATGATTTCTTGAGGAAAAAAAAAAAAAAAAACTTTTTCTAAGAACATGACATCCACATAAAGTATCCAAAACCATTTCCTGATCAACTGTATAGAAATGATTCTAAAAGATTAAGATCGCTTGTAACAAATAAAATATGAAATTACTTTATTCTATAAATGTGCTCCCAAGTTATATTTAAAGATGAAAAAAATATAAATCTTTCATTTAACATAGCTTATGTGACAACTCTAATCGGAGAAATCATGCAAAGGGAATCCAGCAAATGCTCTTATGATGGCAGAATGGGCCTTGCTCATAGTAGGTACTCTCAATCCTTCCTGGTTCACTGCGTGGACTTGATGAAGATCAAGACAAAGGCAGGCATTAGCAGTTCTGTTCCTTTACCTGGTACACAGAGGAGTGTAAGAAAAAGCATATGAAATGTCAGCTTTCTTTGTACAAGGGATAACTATGAAAACAAAATACTGAGATTGAAATGTTTCCTACATCTGCAGTGGAAGAGCTACAGGGAGCCCAAATAATGATGTGACCCTAAAAGAGAAATAAAATTTCACTTCAGAGGGCCTGATTCTCTAAGCAGAATTCAGGCTCGGTTGTTGGATACATGGTATTTCTTTATCCCACATGCCACCTGGATTTCAACACACTGCAAATATTCATTCTGATATGTAAACGAACATAGCAGTTCTCTTTGTTTTAGTAACAATTTTATACTCTTATGTGTTCAGCTTCTTACTATATTATCCTTTTGTGAATTCATGTTGAGATAAAATATTTTAGAATTGCTATTATTTGGAGAGGATACAACAGAAAAAAAGTATTTTTCTTTGCGAGTGATAGCAAATTTTAAAAATATCTAGTAGTAATGTTGAGCACCATTTAAAAAATACATGCCATACTCTAAACAGTAAAAGAATGTAAGCAGAATCAACACATTGGTCAGTACGATAAACTGTTTTGTGTTTAAATGCAGAAGTCTTTGCCCCTTACGATGCACATTATGTATAAATTATCGATATAAAATCTTTAAATGCCGAGGTTTTTATTATTTTGCTCCTGCAACATCTGAATACTTAGTAAACACTATCTGTTAGCCAGTTATCCTCTGTCCAGAAGAAAGATTAAAATACACACCTTCAATTCTTTGTTGCTAAATAGATGGGAGTATATGGGATCCATATTTAGGGGCATACACTGAAATAGTGAAAAAGATTTCTCCCTAAACAATCATGACTCATGCTCCTGCAACGCCTGCCTTTTGTACTCGGCATACATTCTGTTGTGAAAACGAAGTGTCCCTCCTCCAGCAGCAGTTTTATGAATTTGATCTCACTCAAGAACCACAGAGCTAGTTTCCTTGGTTTAATATAAAACTTCCCCATTTTAGAGTCAATTCCTCATACACAAGTTTCCTAGTAAACAGTTTAAAATTTGTAGCCAGTGGAAATAAGACCCTGTAATTAATAAAATAAAAATCATTGCATGCACATTGATATATAAAAGCCTGGATTTTAGTACCTAAGGATAATTTGAGAATTTTTTTTTTTTTTTCAGAAAGGATACCAAGATCTGTAAACACCTAGTCTTGTCTCGTCTATATGACCACCTCTTTTTGTGGACACAAACTCATCTTAAATAACTGAACACTGTCTTCCAGTTGATCACTTCTTTATTGATCACATAAAGATCTATAGGCTCTTTTCAGTTACATTTCATGAAGCTGGATTCTTTTTCCCATTCTAGGTTGATGTGTTTTATAACCCACTCCTCCATCCTGTATATTTTTTCTAAAATAAGTAAAAATTTTTCCTATGATGCCTGTATGAATATTTGAGCAGTTAATTCCACTATTACATTTCATTGTTTTTAGTATAAATTTCAGCAAATGTAAACCCGAGAAGTAGAGAAATATGTTCATAATGTAATATAGCTAGAGGTATTGCAGTATGTTGTTTTCTAAACATATTTCGTAGTATATACAATATATATATTCTATATAGCATATTCCTTTTTGCATATCAATTGTGCATGTGGTTTGAAATATTTTAACTATGATCATGGAATCAAAACAAGTATATATATAAGCCAATGAGTATGTTACTGTATAACTTGTTAAAATATTAAGCTAAAAGAAATTTCTATATCTATGTAAGATTTCAGTGATGTAGATTAGTATGCATGCAGTTGGACATTCAAGAAAAAGTGCAATCAAACTATAATCTTAAAAGTTTCATCGAAGACATCTGTAATCTATAATTAAATTTATCTTTTTTAACATTTTTCTGTTTACTCTGATTTTCACTAAAATTCCCTGAAAGAATGCCTTGGATTCCCCTCTTCCTGCTGTCTACATACATTCTCCAATAAGGCTGTTGCCTTCCCACTCCCAGCTCTACCAAAATGTCTCTTAGCCAAAGCACAATGCCCTCCTTCCTATGCCAAAACCCTGTGGTCAGTCCTCGTCCCTATCTCTGGTATTTGAGTCAGTCACTCCCACTTTCTTCCCTATCCTTGCAGGAAACTTCGGTCTCACTTGCTTGATCCTCCTTTTCGCTAGACTTGTTCTTGTAGATGCTCAGTCCCCGACTTTAGTTCCTATTGCTCCTGATGATCTTGTTCATAATTATGACTTTTTAAATTTTGTTTTTTTAATTTTTACGGGTACATAGTAGGTGTACATATTTATGGGTAGATGAGATATTTTCATACAGGCATACAATGCATAATAAGCACATCAGGGTAAATAGGGTATCCATCACTTCGAGCATTTATCCTTTGTGTCATAAACAATCCAATTGTACTACTTTAGTTACTTTAAAATAACTAGTAAATTATATAAATCAAGTAAGCTGTAATGATAGTAAATTATGGCTAATTATTATTTACTGTAACCACCATGTTGTGCCATCAAATGCTGAATCTTTTTCATTCTTCCTAAAAATTATGTGGAACCCATTAACCATCCCGACTTCCTCCCCATCACGCCACCACCCTATCTAACCCTGGTAAGCATCGCTCTACTCTCTATTTCCATGAGTTCAATTGTTTTAATGTTTATCTCCCATAAATAAGTAAGAACATGTGAAGTTTGTCCTTCTGTGCCTTGCTTAATTCACTGAACATAATAACCGCTGCTTCCGTTCATATTGTAGCAAATAACAGGATCTCACTCTTTCTTAGGGCTGATTAGTACTCCACTGTGTATATGGAGTACTAATTTTCTGTATCCATTTTTCTATCCATGGACACAGAGGTTGTTTCCAACTCCTTTCTATTGCGAATAGTGCAGCCACAAACATGGGAGTGCAGATATCTCTTCAATAGGCTGATTTTCTTTCAAGTACATATCTAGAAGTGGGATTGCTAGATTATACATTAGATCTATTTTTATTTTTTTGAGTAACATCCACACTGTTCTCGGTAGTGGTTCTGCTCATTTACATTCCTGCAAACAGTGTACGAGGATTCCCTTTTCTCCAAATCCTTGCTGGCATTTGTTATTGCCTGTCTTTTGGATAAAACATTTTAACTGGAGTGAGATGATATCTCATTGTAGTTTTAATTTGCATTTCTCTGATGATAATAATTTTGAGTACCTTTTCATACCTGTTCACCAGTTTTATGACTTGTATTGAGAAATGTCTATTCAGATCTTTTGCCAAATTTAATTGGATTATTAAATTATTTCCTATTGCATTGTTTGAGCTCCTAATATATTCTGCTTATTAATCCCTTCACAGATGAATAGTTTGCAAATATTTTCTCCCATTCTTTGGGTTGTCTCTTCATTTTGTTACTTGTTTCCTTTGCTGTGCAGAAGCTTTTTAACTCCGCGTGATCCCATTTGTCCATTTTACTTTGACTGCCTGTGCTTGTGTGGTATTACTCAAGAAATCTTTGCCCACTCCAATATCTTGGAGAGATTTCTGAATGTTTTCTCTTATTAATTGCATAATTTAAAGTCTTGTATTTAAGTCCTTAATCCATTTTGGTTAGAGTTTTGTGTATGAGGAGACATACAGGTCCAGTTTCATTCTTCTTCACATGGATATTCAGATTTCCCATCACCATTTATCAAAGAGATTGTCCTTTCTCCACTATATGTTCTTGGCACCTTTGTCGAAAATGAGTTCACTTCAGATTTATGGATTCGTTTACGGGTTCCCTATATTATTCCATTTGTCTATGTGTCTATTTTTATGCCAGTACCATGCTGTTTTGATACTATGATTTGAAATGGGGCCAAGTGATTCCTCCAGTTTTCTTCTTTTTGTTCAGAATGGCTTTGGCTGTTATGAGTCTTTGTAAAATAAAATAAAATAAACAAAAGAAAAGACTGATAATACAATTGTTTTTCTATTTCTGTGAAGAATGTCATTGGTATTTTGAGAGGTATTTTATTGAACCATAGATTTTTTAGAATACTGTGGACATTTGGACAATACTGATTCTTCCAATCCATGAACATGGAATATCTTTCCACATTTTTGTGTTCTCTTCAATTTCCCCCCATTAATGTTTAATTGTAGAGCTATTTTACTTCTTTGGTTAACTCCTATATATTTCATTTTCTTTGTAGCAATTGTAAATGGGATTACTGTATTGATTTATTTTTCATATTGTTTGTTGCTGGTATATAAAGATACTATTAATTTTTGTATGTCAGTTTTGTATCCTGTAAATTTATTAAATGTATTTATCAGTTCTAACACCTTTTTATTAAGTCTTTAGGTTTTTCTAACTATAAGATTATGTCATCTGCAAACAAGGATAATTTGACTTCTTTCTTTTCAATTTGGGTGCCCTTTCATTCTTTCTTTTTCTTATTGCTCTAGCTAGAACTTTCAGGAATATGTTGAATAACACTGGTGACAGTGGGCATTCCTGTCATGTTCCAGATCTTAGGGGAAAGGCTTTCAGTTCTTTTCCCCATTCAGTATGATGCTAGTGGTGGTTCTGTCATATATGGCTTTTATTGTGTTGATGTATATTCCTTATGTATCTAGCTTTTTGAGGGTGTTTCTCATGAAGAGATGTTGAATTTTATCAACTTTTTTCAGCATCAATTGAAATTATTATATGATTTTTATTCTTCATTCTCTTGATATGTATCACACTGATTGATACGTGTATATTAAACTATCTTTGTATCCCTGGGATGAATCCCACTTGATCAGGATGAATGATCTTTTTAATATGTAGTTTAATTCAATTTGCTAGTATTTTGTTGAGGATTTTTGCATCAATGTTCATAAGGAATACTGGTTGGTAGTTTTCCTTTATTTGATGTATATTTTTCTGATTTTGGTGTTAGAGTAATACGGCCTCATAGAATAATTTTGAGAGGATTCCCTCCTCTTCTATATTTGGAATCATTTGAGTAAGTTGGTATTAGTTCTATTTAAAGTGCTTGGTAAAATTCAACAGTGAAGCCATCAGAACCTGGCCTTTTTTTGCTAGGAGACTTTTTATTAAGATTTCAGTCTTTTTACTTGTTATTTGGTCTGTTCTGGTTTTGGATGTCTTCATAGTTCAACCTTGGCAGGTTATGTACGCCTAGGAAGTTATCTATTTCTCCTAGGTTTTGCAATTTACTGATTTATAGTGGCTCATACTAGCTACTAATGATCCTTTTAATTTATATGTTATCAGTTGTAATCAGGATAATTACTTTAAATAACACTTAAATCCTGACAACACCAAAAGTTCTATCTCTACCCCAGATTCATTCAAAAACACTTACTTGACTTTTCCTCTTAAATGTTTAGAATACTTTCAAAATTGAAATTCTAAGCTTTCCCCTATAAACCTGCTCTATCTGTAGTCTTCTTACTTGTCTAAGTTGATGGCATTTTCAATCGTCTGGTAGTTCAGACCAAAAATCTTGGACTCATTCTTGATTCTTCTTTGGTTCTCAGAATATGCTAGCTCACCAAAAATCCTGTTGGTTTGAAATCCAACATAGATTTACAGCCTACTACTTTTCTCCACCACAGTTTCTGGTACCTTAGTCTGAGCCACCATTACTTCAATTTTCTTCTGTGTGTGTGTGTGTGTGTGTGTGTGACCTGTCACCTGGTGTGGAGAGTGTAGTGGCATTAGCACGACTCACTGCAACTTTCACCTCCCTAACTCAAGCAATCCTCCCACCTCAGCTTCTTAAGTAGCTGGGACTAAAGGTACACACTACCACACCTGGCTAATTTTTATATTTTTTGTAGAGACAAAGTCTATTTCACCATGTTGCCCAGGCTGGTCTCAAACTCCTAAGCTCAAGTAATCCACTCTTGGGCTCCCAACGTGCTGGAATTATAGGCATGAGCCACCACGCCCAGCTGAGCCACTGTTATTTCTACCCAAGTTATATGTCATCAGTTTTTCAGGTTACATCATTCCCTCTGTCTATTCTTGGTGAAGTCAAAACTAACCTCTTAAAACTAAAGGTGAGTTATGTCACTTCTACTCTTAGAACTCTGCATTGGATTCCCCGTGAATTTGGGGGAAGTGCTTATGACAGCCTGCCCACTGAGCCTAAAGACTGCATCCCCGCATTCTCAATTGCCTCTCTGATTTGTCATCTACTCTTATTCCCCTCACTTTCTCTGTTTCAGTGGCCACAGACTTTCTCAATATGTTTGGAACAGACCAAACAATACCCTACCAACATGTGTTTTTGCATTGACTATTCCTTCCACGCAGAGTGCCTTCCCTCCCGTTGCCTATCTAGGGTACCTCCACTGTTAACTTTTAACATTCTTTCAGTTCCTTACTCAAAAGTCACTTTAACAGTGAGGCCCACCTACCTTGAACATACTGTTAAAATTGCAGCCCACCAATAGCACTTTTTATCTCTTTTTCTCACTTTATTTTATGTATTTACTTAGCACTTATCACCTTCTTTTATACTATATAATTTTCTTATTTAGTAGGTTTATTATTGATTTCTGTGTCTCTACATTACAATGTAGAAAAGAGTTGTCTGCTTTCTTCACTGATATCATGCAACCCACATAAGCACATCTAGGCACTTACCTAAATATTTGTTGTGTTGAATAGACTCAGCTACATTACCAGGAAAAACTTGAAGATATAGAGCAGACCCTTCCTGAGTCATTAGCTATCCTTCTGGAAGAGGGTTTTGGATAACACAAAAGTGAAGCAAAGAAACTTACATAGATCTTATGAGCACCATCTTATGCTTCCAGCCCTGTCCAGCAACTGTAGATCCTGGAACAACTCTTTAAATGAGATAAACCTTAGCTTCCATTGACAGTATTATAGCTATTTTAATTAAAACATAAGCAAACAATTAAATTAGATTCAAATATCTGGAATGCACAGCATGACCCCTAGAAATTAACTTGCAATTAATTAAAATATAGCTTCCTTCCACTCTTTTCCTTTTCTGTTCTCTTTCTGGTTTTCAATTTGCTCACCCTGAGGACGTGTGGCTTTAAAGATACATTTTAAAAAATGTTTATTTGCTTTTTTAAGTGTATATTTATTAAACACATTTGATGTACTAGTTATTATGCTATTATTCATGCTTGTATGTGTCTGACAGGAATCTGAACTCTTAGAGATAATCTTTTTGAAAATAATATAAGCCCTTCAGAAGCAAATTAGAATTGGTTCCAAAATCATTCTCTTACCAATATACTTTAGGAGGCAAATTGAGCTTATTTACTGCTAGAATATTATAGTTTATTATTAATAAGACACAAAAATGTTAAAAAGCAATTTAATGTAAATATCTTGAAATATTCTACATCAATAAAAACTAACTTGATCTTCTGAATGATTGTTTTTGGTAGGCATAATTTGTGTCAGTTTATAGATATAAATATTACAGTTACATGAGCTGTGTAGGTACAAACCTCAATCAGTCCACTAACGTGGGAGTTATACATGTTATTCTCCCCAATTAATTCACTCCTCTCACACTCAGTAAGCAATAGTCCAAGAAGTAACATAACGATGCCATCAACTTTTCAGAAGAGGATCCTGTATGTCTCCATTGCCATAAACAGAGCATTTAATGTCTTTGACATCAGTTAACCTATCCATGAGTACTGCTAAAAGTGTTTTCATGTAAAATACATTGAGAGTCCATATGAATGAGAAATATTTAACATATATGTCATATTATATATATATCATACATGTCATATTATATATCATGCATATCATATACATATCACATGTCATATATATCATATATGTCATATATGTGTTTCTTTTTACTATTTTGAAGTATTTGTACAAAGGTGTCCCCCTTGCCTATATAAAAAGTATTTCCAGCTTTGAAAGTACAAAATAGAGTAAATTAAACATTCAATTTTAAAGAGAAGTATGATTAATGACTCTCTCCATCTCTCTTCCACCTAATCTTACCATGGATACTTTAAATATTAGAAGATGAAAGCATATGCCATACAAGTTAAGGATGCTTTCCATGAGAAATAAAGATTATCTTCAGTAACTCAGAAACACTGAAATATATTCCTTCCCTATTTTCCCCAGAGCCTAAAACTCAGCATTTTTTCCTGAGATGTTTTCTACTTTGTAAGAATCTTATTTTTCAAAAACAAGATAAACCAAGCGAGCAACAGAACAAAGAAAAAAAAGAACAATGAACTCCATCTACAATAATATAATGTATATTTTTATGGAATACTACATTGTGCCTAACTCTAAGACTCTTACAACTGAGAAAGAGTAGAAATATATTGCACTCCTAGAGAATGAAGAAAAAGAAATCAGAGACAATTAATCAGCTTGTGACCTATAAGTGAACATATGGATGAGACTACATTGTTAACTCCTATTAGTTCCCCCTTGAGAGTTATTACATATTTAGTAATGAATGATTGGAAAAGCAAAGATGAAGAAAGGAAAGAACATAAAACTTTGTAGGACTGACTTACTTCACTGTGACGTTCTGCATGTATTCTGATTTTTCTCAAATAACTCTGGAATATAACTGGGCCTATGTTTTATTGCTGAAATCTGAGCTGTAGCTAGGTTGAGTCTTAGAAGACCTTAACATTGCTAGAAACTGGCAAAACACTGAGGGGTGCATCAAAGGGAATGATGTCTGATAAATACTATGCAATAGGAAGAGAATGAGTTTACAGTTAGGATCTGCAATTATTAATGGCATTCAAAATATGGTTACTAAGTCAGTATGAATGTTGTATACAAGACACCAAAAAAAAAAAAAAAAAAAAAAAAAAAAAAAAAAAAAACTTATTTCTAAGGAAAGCTTTTAGGTTTTTAGGTTTTCTAAGAGGGCAAGTTTTTGCCATAGACTAATAATTGGAACATTAGCCAAGCTAGGTGTATTTGCTTTTCTGTTTTGGGGTTGTTTTTTATTTGATTGTTTTTCCATACAGATTTATGCAAAATTATTGAATTATTGGGACACAAATGTTGGGAAAAGGAAAAACAGGTGATTAAGACAGCTTAGAGTGTACACAAAAATTCTGATTAGTACAAAAGGTCTAACAAGACAGGTGACAAAAGTGCTTGGGGAACCAATAAACTCTGCATGGTTGCTTCCCTAAGACAGGTGGCTGCAGAATTCTTACACTATAAATTAAGTAAACAGTTGGAACTAACCTTTAAACATCAGCCTTCCTGTCAGAGTACTGACAAGGTGATGTGCGGTGCTGACTCACTTTGAGCAACTGTTCAAAAGTACATTTTTAGTATCAGATGCTTACTTTAAACAAAGTATGTTTCCATCACCACTGAGTTGTAGCCTCTAGACTACTTCCTAGCTTGTGGCTGCCTTTACAAGTTGAACATTCATTTAGAAAAAAAGGTTATGTTTCATAAGTATCTCATCTATGCTTAATTTTTAGAGAATTGAAACTTGCTATTACTTTGTACAGGTGTGTGTGTTTTGTATTTATATGTGTGATGAACTTTCCTAGTTTATAAATAAATGTAATATGTCTATTGAATATTTTTGGTAGTTCAAGTTTACCTGGGTCTTAGCTTTCTATGTATCCTTAGAACTTAAAATATTCAAACATTTTAAAAACTGATTCTGCCCTGGAGAGGTAGTATAACTTTGAAACACTATTTTCTTTTTAGCATGATGATAACACCTAACTCACAACAAATTGTTAAACTACATTGACATATGTAAATCCCATGTATATAAAATCCCATGAACTAAACTCCATATGTAAAATATTTATATATTATATATACAATATTTGCCACTTAAAATATTCAGAAAATGCTAACTATCCCAACATCTAAGACTATTCTTTTCCACTGGTTTTTATATATATATACACATACCAGTATATATATGTGTATGTATATATATATATATATATATATATATATACACACACACACATGTATGTATAATATGGATATATGTATATATACCACTTTTACATAAATAACTCTCTATATAACATAAATATATATTATATATTTATATTTATATAAAGAGTGATGATGTAAATACTCCTAACTAAATAAAACGATGCCTGAGAAGTATATTTAACACAGTGTCTAGCACATAGCAAATAATAGGTGTGATGCTGATAGTGATGACTTTAATGTTTATGTCATCAGGCACTTAATGTTTAGTCAAATAAATACAGAAGGATCTTAAAACCATACAGTGGTTGTTTAAGTATGTGTTAGCTTGATTTTTCACTGAAATTTGGTTAAATTTGTGGTAGAACTTTAAATGAGTGGGAAGATGGGTAGAAGTAGCCGAGAGTAAGTGGTAAAGTGTTTAAGGAGCGAACCTTAGCAGGAACCGAAAATTGCAACTGAGTACCTGGAGGGAGGGGTTGGAGAGCCATCAGCTTCAAGAGCCAAGTTGGAGAATCAGTCAGGTGAGAAGGGAAAATTACTTCCTTCTGATTCGAACAGAGAGCCATGGGAATTTGTTCTGCTGATGAGAAGACACCTAACATAAAAGAGATCTTTTTCCTTTTTGCTTCTCCCTGGAGTGGGAGAATCAGAATTGTCTTATAACAAAGAGTAAAAGGAAATAGAGCAAGGACTTTCTAGATGATTAGGAAAACCAGGAAAGCAAAAAGGATAACCATCTCCCTAGCAGACTTAAGAGACGGAATGGAGGAAAGCTGATAGCAGAAAACTCACTCACAAATTCTCTCATACTCAGTGGTCTTGGAATCCCCAAGTTGGTATTATATAAATCACCTGAAAGGTTGTTTGGGCTTAAAGTTATCTTCTAGATACAGAGTGGTGTTACAGGACAAGAGGTAGCTTGGGATCCAGATATGTCTGACTTTCAACCCAGCCAGGCTCTATGTTAATAAATATGTACAAGTTATTTAACCTCTCTGAGGTCTAGTTTTCTGTTTAGCAAAAAGGAAGTATAAATAATATCCTAAAAGGATTATGGTAAGAACAAAACAAATCTAATTTATATAAATATTTTGTTGCATAAAATACTCAGAAAATGCTCATTATAATCCAACATCTAAGACTATTCTTCTTTTATCTTTTCTAATGGTTCATTTCTTTTCTTCCTTCTCACTAGATTCTCTCTTCTTGATTTTTTAAAAAAGCAATACTTGTTCTTCTTAGTCAATACCAACTTGCCTTGTTTTCAGTAGTCAAATAAAGAATGCCGTGTAGCTATAGAGATTGTTTCCCAAACTCCATATCTGCATTATAACTCTAATTAAATGGCTATCTCAACTTGTATCTTCTGCAGACATAGTCAATTCAATATATCTCAAAGTGACATCAGATCACCTCTTAACCTCATCCTTCTCCATCAATAGTATCTAGCTCAATTAATAGCGTTATAACACATCGCTTTCAATGCTGTAACCCAGAGGATGGCTCTCTTATTTATCACTTTCAGTTTCCTAAAAATCATGTTATTAATAATATTTAGAAAATAGACTCCTCGATCTCTTAGTTTAAGTCCAAAGCATCATCACCTAGCCTAATCTCTTAAAGAATCCTTTTGCCTCTAAAGTCTGCCATCTCTAATGTATCACCACAATGTTTCTTGGGTTTGGGGGAAGCCAAATATTTTAAAAACAGGCACAATATCTAAGAGTGACACTGTAAAATAAAATAAAAAACAAAACCAGGCACAATTGAGCTATACAAGAAACAATTAATCAAAGACTGGATGAACTAGAGCTAGAAAGAAACGTTATGTGATTATACTGGGTTGTATTGCAGGTAGCACTGTCTTGGTTTAAGTTCCCTTATCTCTCATCAAGTAAGAAGTATAATTATGTATAAAGCACTGCCACATAATGGAAAAAATAGGACATATTAAAGCTTTTACAGAAGGCTGAAATTTCTGTCACTTTATTCCCAGCTGATTCCATTAACTTGTACTTTGCTGGAAAATTGGTATCAGTAAATATGAACCTACTTATCTTCCCTAGATTCTATAACAAACTGCCAGGTATATTTACCCACCATCTTCTTTTTTCCTCTTTTCTATAGTTTCTCCTGTTATCGCTAAAGTAAATTTTCAGCTTGATTCCTATCGAAAGAAAGGCATTCTCAGGGGTATTGATAATCTGTAATGTGCAAATTATAAGTTTAGATTCTGCTCTCTAGGGCATTAGTCTACAAATGTACATCCTCCATAGTTAAACTTTAAACCTTTTTGCATAAACTGCCCATTTTTTCACCTAAAGCCTCATACTTTCTTCTCCAAACTACATAATATTTTCTTCGCTAAACTAAGATAACATAATGTGACAACAAAAACAATAACAAAAAGTTCCATTGACACTGCACTCCCTGGCACACTTCTCCCCTGTCGATTTTGAATGCCATGAGGGAGCGACCAACCCGTGTAATTTACACTTGCTTTATTCTTTCACTCTGGCTTCTACCTCCACAATTTGTTAGAAAAGTGCTCTTTACTAAACACTGTATCTAACATTACTATTGATTTACAACTCCTCAAATCAAGTAATCTTTTATCAATTTCCATCTTACTTTGCTTTTCTGTAGCATTGAGAATTGTATGACATTTCTTAAACATGTTGTGGAGAATCACACTTCTCCCTTGTGTTTTAAGCTACTCTTTTCTTCCTGTTTTTTTTTTTCTTGTGATCAAATATGCATAATGTTTATGATTTTAATCATTTGTAAATATATAATTCAGTGGCATTAAATACATTCACACTGCTGTGTAGTTATCACCACTATTATGCCATAAACGTTTTTGTTATTCCAAACATAAACTCTACCCACTAAAAAACAATTTTTCCTTTCCCCTCCTGTGTCCCTGGTAAATTCTATTTTGTCTTCTATCTCTATGAATGTGTCTATTCTAGGTACCTCACATAAATAGAACCATATAATTTTTGTCATCCTGGTTTATTTTTATTTTTCTAAATTAACAAATAAAAGTCATATGTATTTATCCCATAAACTATGATGTTTTGAAATATCTATATATTGCAGAATGACTAAATGAAGTTAAATGGCTTATGCATTTAAATTATTCTTCAAGTTGGAGTTCTAGATGACATTGAAATGTCGAAACTAACAACCATGTATGCTATTAGTTGAGGTAATAGACTTATTCACTATAAAGAAAATTGGAGTTATAGCTTCATTTATTCATAGCAAAATATATCGTAATTTTTAGAATAGGCCCTTATAGTCCCTCTTCTGCTCAGTTATTGACTTGTTAAACTATGTTATTTCTTTTAATTATATATTTTCTCCCCAGTGGCTAAAGTAGAAATCCTGGATTAAATCTTGGCTTTTACCCTTCCTGTATCCTGGCTATCACATCTTATACTGCACAAGCCATCCTAACATTGCTTCCTAAATGGTCATATCCAAAAATATGATATGCAAACTTAGGAGTCAATCTTTTGCATATGCTGAAATGACAGAAAATCTTCTAGGTACACAAATTATTTTAGTTATGTTCATCTCTACCCTAGCCTTTATAGGGCTTCCTGTCTGATCTTGTAGCATATCTAACATAATACTTTATCTAAAGTTTCTCCTCATTTCCAGCCATTCGACTACAGAAATGTTAGTGGAATTAGAGTTAATGAGACAATGTTGAACATCACTTAGATGACAGGGGCTTACATTACAAATTCTTCCTGTAGCTGTTAGTTCCAGCAAACAACTCCAGATCAGTGTCTCTTGCTGCTGCAACACCTCCCAAACACTTCTGTCTGTGACAAAAATAAAAATATTTTCACTTTTTTTGTGTGTGGCTGTTTGCGTTTCTGTTTCTATTGTGGGTTTCTTAAGGGTGGAAACCATTTCCTACCTTTTAGACTGCACTCTTTATAATGTTAGTGTTCACGTTACACATCAATTTAATCTGAATATTGAATCGTAATGAAGAACTGGGAACAAAACATACATCTTAGCTTCCGATTGCGGAGTAACAAAGTGCCACAAATGTAGTAGCTTACAACAAAATCATTTATAATGTCACCACAACAAAACCATTTATAATGTCACATTTTCTTTATAGAAGAAGTCCAGTCTTTTGTGGCTGGATTCTCTACTAAGTGTCTTACTGGACTAAAATCAATTATCGGTCAAGGATGCTGCTCTCACCTGGGGCTCTGGGTCTTCATTCAGACACAACAGTTTTGGGTAGAGTGTATTCCCTCTCATACCTTCTACATTTTCTCTCTACAATTCAGTATTCAGATTATTAAATTGGTGTGTAACATGGACACCAGTGTTATAAAGAATGCAATCTAAAGGTAGGAAATAGTTTCAAGCACATCAAATCTTTCTCTTGCTTCAGATCTCACTAATTTTCTCTCCTTTCTTTAAGGACTCAGGTGATGACACTGAGCACACCAGGATATTAAGATAATCTTCCTATTTTGTAAGTCTGCTGTTTAATAACCACAATTACATTTGTAGCCTTTCTTTTGTCAGGTAATGTAGCATATTCACAGACATAACACAGGGGACAAAAATCATGGGGAACAAGATTCTGTCAACCACAATATACATAAGGTATATATTAAGCAGGAAAGAATACAAAATACATATTACACTATGATTGCAAATATGCAAAAAACTGTAGGTGGGCAGAATCAGGAAAATTATTCCAAATATTAAGACTTACATAAATTGTTATTTTCTATTTAGAAATGGCATTTAATATTATATATGGGATAAAATAGAAAAAGTATAAACACCAACATACAATTTTAAGGTTAAAAATATAACTAAAGTTTTATTAGTAACAAAGCATCAATGTCTAATTTTATTACCAGTGGATGAAGTTTTTCCTTACCTTAGAAAAGTTTATTGGGATATTTTATTTATTTTATATTATTGAGTAGTAATAAATTATCTGTCAGTATCATTTAATAAATCAAATACGTAATTTGATTAGACAGATGAGGCAGTAAAATAAAAAAAACATTGTTTCATGCTAATATAATAATAATATATGACTGCTAAAAATGCAGTAATATGTTAAATCAGCATAGGTACTGAAAATGGAAGATACCATGACTTCTTCAACGATTTCTGTAAATAAGGATTGACTTTCATTCTCAGCTTACCTTCACTCATGAAACAGGTTTTACAACTTAGCAAGCATTATATTCGGTAAAAGCTATTTCTCACAACTATTATGTAGAAATATTGATTTATTTGTATCAGCCTTTGTCTCTATTTAAAAACGTTAGTCTTGGTAGCTATTCATAAACAGTGGAAGGCCTGGAGCAGTGGCTCATGCCTGTAATTCCAGCACTTTGGGGGCCCAAGGTGGGTGGATCACTTGAGGTTGGGAGTTTGAGACCAGAATGACCAACATGGAGAAACCTCGTTTCTACTAAATATACAAAATTAACCTGGTGTGGTGCACCTGTAAACCCAGCTACTTGGGAGGCTGAGGCAGGAGATTCACTTGAACCCAGGAGGTGGAAGTTGTGGTGAGCTGATATGGTACCATTGCGCTCCAGCCTGGGCAACAAGAATGAAACTTGCTCTCAAAATAATAATAATAATAATAATTAAACAATGGAAGGTGTTGTGCAAATCCAGAGATTAATCTAGAAATCTTCAAAATGAAAACGTTTCTTTAGAAATGATTTAAAATAGTACAGCAAAGCAGGGTAAAATACTAAATTGTTTTCAACACAGTATAGATTAACAGCTGTCCAAATGGAAGTATACTTGAAGTACTACTTTCATTTCCACTGCTAACTCATGAATTATTTTAAGACATTATTTTAATTTAGATCACAGTCAGTGAAATTGTTAACTGTTTTTACACTGAAACTACACATGAATAAGCAAATAGCCCTTGGGATCTGTGTAGCAGCATGCGAGTAAACAGATTTTTAATCAACTTACTTTTTAAATGCATTTAAATATTTTCAACATTTTCTCTTCCTATCCTCTCTACCTCCCTATATTCAGATATATTCCAAGGTCTTGCGTGAAAATAATCCAATACCTTCCAAGTGGCTCAGTATGAAAAAACTGCATTGAATCATGATGGATAGAATTTATTTTCTAAATTATTTGGGCCTGTGAGGTGATCTGAGGGAGATCACAAGGGTTAATATTTTGTAAAATAACAGGAAATAATCAAGATATTTTTTACTTATGATTTACACATTGCAGCTATGAATCCAATAGCACTCAAAAGAGTCCACCCGTTTTATAGCAATCTAGTTCTCTGATTCTGCAAGTGAGGTTGAAACTAATATATTTCTACATAATCTAATAAAACTTTTTGGAAGTTACATTTTTGATTTTTAATGTATCGTGATTTAAGCATCACAGAACACTATTTTTATTTTTAATTTTAACAATAGTATTTCTGGATGTGTCAACTTCTCTTCTACATAATATATTTGCATTGTTTATATTTATAAACTTCTGTATGTTTGTATTGTTTTATGTTAAACATAGATAAAAATAGAAAAAAAATAGAAAGATAAAATTTATTTCAGTCAGTGTTTTTTACGTTTTTTAAAATTTATCTTTGCTCAATTTTTATCTACCAACTAAATCCTTTTCTATTTTAAAACTCCAATTACAAGGTTGGCAGTAAGAAAAGCCAGCACTCATGCTAAGAAGGTACTGTTGAGAGTTTGCTTGAAGAAGCTTTGAGATAAAAAAAGAAAGCATATGTAAAGAAAAAAGAATACTACTTTCTTAGGCAACAATGTGATTAAACATTGGAATAATCAACTATAATTGAGAACAATATTAAAATCACATAATGAGATAAAACAAAAGGTAATCATGCAGTCCTGTAGATGGGTTAAGGAAACATTTTCACCAAATAACAGTTATGACTGCCTTTGTTGATATTTGTTATGGCTATGCCCCTTTAACTTTTGATATTTCTTTAATGCATATGCAATTTATAAAATAAGAGTATATTATAAATTGAGTCACTTCTTTACTTTCCCTTTTCATATATATTTACAAATTAACATATACAGATGATCCCTGACTTAGAACATTTTAACTTAAAATATTTTGACTTTGTGGTGGTGCAAAAGGGATACATATTCAATAGAAACCATTCTTCCTGGATCCATACAACCATTCTGTTTTTCACTTTCCCTGCAGTATTCAATAAATTATATGAGATATTCAATGCGTTATTATACAATAGGCTTTGTTCTAGGCAATGTTGTTCAACTATGGGCTATTGTGAGCATTCTGAGCATGTTAAAGGCAGGCAGGGTGTTAAATAGTTTTTTAACTTATGATGAGTTTATCATGACACGACCTCATTAGAAATTGAGGAGTAACTCTATCAAGAAAACCTTCCGTATGCTAGGTTCTGGGAATAGAGATCTAGACCCTAGTGACAAAGTTGGAATATGGAGTCAAACTATTACATAAACATGCAAAGCAGGATAAAATATTCATAGTAAAGACAATGGACTGGGAACTTCATAAACTTGGAAGGGCCATTAAATGATAAGTGTCATTACCAACATGACCAAAAAGTGGGCAGATAAGGAAAATGTCACACATTAAACATTTTTGTTTTTTATGAGGGAAAGCATTATTTGCAGTGTCTACAAAAGGTTGAGTCCTATTCTTCTGGTGAAAAGAATATCCAGCAATGTTATTCATATTTTGAGTCACAAATAAATATAAGCTGCTCTGTCTAGATCTAGAAAATAATTTAAGGTAGTTTAAATAATGAAGTAAAATGATTAAACAAAAATAATGTATTACTTGCCAAAATATGTAATTAAAACACATTTGTACACTAACGAATATCTTGAATTCTACCACTTTCTCAAATTGTATTGTTACATTATTATTATTATTATTATTATTATTATTATTATTTTTTGAGACGGAGTTTCGCTCTTGTTACCCAGGCTGAAGTGCAATGGCTCGATCTCGGCTCACCGCAACCTCCGCCTCCTGGGTTCAGGCAATTTTCCTTCCTCAGTCTCCTGAGTAGCTGGGGTCACAGGCACGTGCCATCATGCCCAGCTAATTTTTTGCACCTTTAGTAGAGACGGGGTTTCACCATGTTGACCAGGATGGTCTCGATCTCTTGACCTCGTGATCCACCCGTCTCGGCCTCCCAAAGTGCTGGGATTACAGGCTTGAGCCACCGTGCCTGGCCGTATTGTTACATTATTAAGAAGTGATAATGACTGGGCAAGGTGGCTCACGCATCTAATCCCAGGACTTTGGGAGGCCGACGCAGGCTGATCACATGAAATCAGGAGTTGGAAATCAGCCTGACCAACATGGAGAAACTCTGCTTTTACTAAAAATACAAAATTATCTGGGCATGGTGGCACATGCCTGTAATCCCAGTTACTCAGGAGGCTGAGGCAGGAGAATCACTTGAACCTAGGAGGTGGAGGTTGCAGTGAGCCGAGATTGTGCCATTGTACTCCAGCCTGGGCAACAAGAGCCAAACTCCATCTCAAAAAAATAAAACGATAGTGTATTTAAATCAACCTTGTTCAAATACAGATACCGATAGTAATATCCACAGGGCTTAACATATTTAAGGTTTTAGTTAACACTTTAAAAATAAAATCTAAATAAATCATAAATCCTGGAGTAATTATAGATAAGTTATGTTGAGCTTTTTTTTTTATAACATTCTGGAAATAGTAAGTTTAGAGGAGCATAGCTAAGGGGTGGGTGAGGGACATAAGAATGGTGAATGCTGCCTGAATCCCTACGAGTAGGGCCAGAAAGCTACGATAAATAAGAAAATGGGTTTGTAATAATAGAAGTGAACAATTAAGTACCAAGTAAGTGTAAAAACAAAGTAAAATGGTCTGGAAAAATGCATGTCAAATGTCTAGCAACTATATTTCTGGACTGCGGCAAGACAATTAATGAGGGAGGCAGGAAAGTTGGCAAGTAATGCATTATAATTATCAATCAATAAGTGTAATGAATACATTGATCAAAGCCTAAATATCTCCTGAGTTAAGTAAGAGGCGTAATGGAGCTATAATTACTAATATTGGTGGGATCTCAGAACAATTTCTTCAAGGACAATTATAAAATTAAAATGTGAAAATGTTGGGCAAATAGCCCAATTAGAGACATTTGTAAGTTTGAGGTGAGGTTGCTGAAAGCAGCTGAGTCGGTAAAAGATAAGAAGAATTTTTCATGCTTGGTAATTACTGAAGATCTGATTAGCCAATGTTTTTAGGTGGGATTAAAATATAACTATGCAGCAGAAAGAAAAACAGAATTTAAAGTAAAAAAAGCAAAACATAATGTGAAATAAAAAGAAAAAGCCATGATGGAATATTCTCATTTATCAGAGTAAAACTGTATGCTATATTATAATTACACTATGTATTAATCATATATATTATTGCATATATAGTATGTATTATGTACATAATAATGTGTGTTATACTATATTACATGTACACATACAAAGACACACACATGTATATTTGTTGAGAAATATATGTATACACACACATATATTCGCGAATGCATATATGTATAATTAAATGTTAAGCTATTTATCTCTCAAATGGAAACAACAGTAAAATAATGGTTTTACTGTAACTGGAGAAAACATTAAACTACATAAATATTACTTTAAATTTTAGTTCTCAGGAGCTTAAAAGGGAAAATAATCTGACATTTTAAAATTTATATTAGTCCTCTTTTTTAAAATTGCTCCTACGTACCTCTCTTTTGTGTGTCAGTATTATTGATTATATTAGATTTGGTTTCCTGCAGGATGCCTCAAACCAATTTAGTTGGCTAGCCTTAAGTGTTCTTGCTGACAGATTACTCTTATTCATGTCAGTTAAAGGGAATTGCAATGATTTTTTTTTGAACTCCGTAAAAAGTGTCATTAAGGATTTCCTCCATGCTAGGCATGACTACTGCCTTCAACCCTGCTTTGACATTTCATTTATTCAGCGGTGTCCTTGCTTCTTTTCCCTCATCTAAACTCAATAATTATGGTGCCACACTATTTAGCCTTAGAGATAAATTTCCAAAACAATTCCAGATAGTTCAAACCTCAGCAATTTGTCAATTCATTTGCTCCAACAATTATGAAAGCATTTGTATTTTATCAAGAATGGTATGGTCTTATGAGGTAGTACGTGTTCAAAAGCGATATTTTACCAAAAATTTAAAGTAACCTTTTCTCCCTGTTGGCAAATTTCTAAGCTACTGTTAGAGATATTGTTCTTAATTTTTTTCTGTCAATATTTACTTAAAATATCCATTTAAAATGGGTCACATGAATGAGAATTTTAATGCTGCATTGATACTAACAAATTAAGCAATACTCATAAGTATTAAATATGAAATAACAGATATGTCTTAAACGTTTCCAATCCTCCATTTGCCAAACACTATAGATATAGTTGAATCTCATGACCTAGTTTGCACAATCTGCTACTTTCAGCTACCAATCAACCGATTACTTCTTTTATTGTATAACAAGATTCCATTCCACCACTTTTGCCATCATTACTAATAACTTCAGAAAACATGTATGATCCATGCAACATGTTGTGTAGTTCCATTTCATCTTCATCTCTAAATTGTTTTTTTCTCTATTTTCTTCAGTTACCTACTCCCATGAATTTGACCTAAAACTTTATAAGCAATTCCTTCATCCCGAATTCAAACATATGATTTTATAGCTCACCAACTGAATTACTCACCCCTTACCACTCCAGAGCTCCAGAGAAACTTTCTAATCCATTGATCTTACCAGTTTTCTAGAAAAGTTTAAACCAAATAGCACATCCAAGGTAATATATAGGTTATATATATATATACACACACACACACACACATGCACACACACACACACATATACACACATGTATTTAATATATCTTAGAAAATTACATATTTAATTCATAAAATTAAGTATATATAGAGGAGACTAAAAGTGAAGGAGGAAGGAGGATAGACTGTAAAACAAAATTATAAAACATTCCTTAACATACAATTTAAAAGATTTAAAAGCTAGGGAATGGTAGCTCTTTTACTAGGTTTACTCACATGAAGGTAGGTAAAAGAACAGAAAGAAATGTATTTGGAGAGGAAAATGGAATAGTCATCTTTTGGCATGCTAGATTTAAGCAGCTAATCATATATCCAAATGAAAATATCAAGTAATGACTGTATATTGTTACATTTATGTTATGTATATATACACATTTATATATAAATATTTATCATATATGTATAAATATATAAATGTATATATACATAAATGTATGTATAATATATAAATGTACATATTTATATATAAATGTATATATACACTATATGTATAGTATATACACATATTTATATAGTTGTACTGTTATAAAAATTTCTCTTAGTTTTAGATTTCACTCTAGATTTCATTCATTTTCTTTGTTTCCCTTTATAGTAAAACTCCTCATAGGCTGTGAGCGTTTGCTGATAATACTTCCTTTCTTTAGTCTCTTCAATCCATGCTGGGCTGGAGTAGTCTCTATACGTTCATAATAGTCTTAAAAAAAAAATCCATAACCTGGCCAGGCGTGGTGGCTCACATCTGTAATCCCAGCACTTTGGGAGGAAGAGTCAGGTGGATCAAGAGGTCAGGACTGCGAGACCAGCCTGACCAACATGGTGAAACCCCGTCTCTACTAAAAATACAAAAATTAGCCGGGCATAGTGGTGGGCACCTGTAATCTCAGCTACTGAGGAGGCTGAGGCAGGAGAGTCGCTTGAACCCAACAGGTGACAGCCGCAGTGAGCTGAGATCGCGCCACTGCACTCCAGCCTGGGCGACAGAGTGAGAGACTCCGTCTCAAAAAGAAAATCCATAACCTGCCTCCTCTCATTATCTATTTCCACTCTCCTGTCCTGGGGAAGTCAGACCCACAGAAGCATTCCTTCCTGTTAACGCTTCTACCTGGGCACACTTTTTTGTACCTTGGTTTCCACGTGATATGCTCTCATGGTTCTCCTCCTACCTCAGTAACGGCTTCTTCTAGGTCTCCCTTGCAGTTGCTTTACCCTTTGACTCCCAGTTGCTTTCTAGCTGCTCCTGCTAATTGTTTACTCTTTGACTCTTAAATGCCAGAATGATCCAGAGCTCAGATTTTGGTCTCACATTCTCTCTGTCTGTATCCTCTCTCAGAGCAATATCTCTCTGATATTTTATGTAATTGCATTACTTTGTAGACCATTCACTACCAAATAAACAGTTTGATACCTGAAAATTCCCTGAAATTTAGATGCTGTAGTGCAATAGTGACTTGGTAACTTTACTGGATGTTTCGTAAGCAGCTACAATCTAACATATCAAAATATGACTCTTTCCAAAACCATTAGTCTTTGTAAGTGTACTATAATTCACAAGTTATTAAAATTTATTAAAATGCCCCAACAATGGCATGTAAGCAAAATTTTCATGTGTAATCTTTTTCCTTTGCATTTCATAGCAAAGTCCATGAACTTTCTGTTTTTCTCCATTTCCACTGTCACGACCCTAGTTTTATCATTCAACTTCCACTCTTCTTATACTGGGCCAAAATTGCCTTCTAAAACATATCTTAGGTCATATTACTCCTCTGCATAAAACCTGCTGGCTATCTCTTCAGGCTTCAGAATTAAATTAAATCTCCTTTCCATGGCTTTCAAGCCTTCCACGATGTAGTATTTCTTACTACAACTACCTTATTCCCATCCCTCAGACAATCCAGGCACTTGAGACTTCTTTCCGTTCCTTGTTCTAGCCACAATTTGAAAGACTCTGCCACTACAGGATCCCACAACTAGATCTTTTCCAGCACTTTAGTCTTAATCCAGATGGCAGTGAAATCAGGTAAATATTTAGAAAGTCAGTGGGGAAGTATATAAGCTAAAGGAATCAAGGACTGCCCCAACACTACTCCCCAATTTCATTGTTTCCATAGAACTTGCCAGGTTCTAAAGTTACCTTGCCTGTTAATTTCCTTTTTTTCTATCTCTTTCTTCCCAATTGAAATATATGATTGAGGAGGAGAAGGCCATTGTCAAGAGTGTTGATTGTTGAAACCCAATAGCTAGAACGTCTAATGCATAGGATGCACTTAATATGTAAAGAACAAATTAATTCACTGAACATTCTTTTGAATGTTTTCTCATTCTAGAATAAAGTTACAGTTTTGTTCTGAAATTTCAAGGTCTTTTATGCCAATTTATCTGACATGGTTTGGATTATTTGTGTCCCCGCCGGAATGCAAAGTCAAACTGTGATCCTCAATGTTGGAGGAGGGGCCTGCTTGGAGGTGATTGCATCATGGGGGGATTATTTCCCCCTTGCTGTTCTCATGATAGTGCGTTCTCACAAGATCTAGTTGTTGAAAAGTGTGCAGCACCTCCCTCTTCATCCTCTTCCTCCTGCTCCAGCCACATACCGTGTGCTTGCTTCTCCTTCTGCCACGACTCACTGCTTCCTGCAGCCTCCCCAGCCATGCTTCCTGTACAGCCTGTGAAATCATGAACCAATTAAACCTCTTCTCTCTATCAATTACTCACACGTTTCTTTACAGCAGTGCAAGAATGACTAATAACAATCCTTTTTTTTTTTTTTTTAATTTGATAACCTCAAGTAGGAGTAAGTGAATAGATCTAAGGATTTCTAACATTTTGCAAAATGTCAACGAACCGAACGGTGGGATGACATTCCTGGGTTCTAAGTCCGACAGCACGCTCATCTCCACCAACTCCAAAAGAAAGTGTTTCCCGAATGTCTTAACCACAGCGTATCTTTGTCCTTCTTAGGATGCACACAGGCCTTATATCTCCACTCCGATTGGCAACAGTAGTTCCGGATAACTACTGCCAACTGTGGCAGCTCTTACTCTATGAATAATATCTGGCTCATCTTCTCTTACCAAAACTCTTATAAACTGCTTCTTTTATATGCAGCTCTTGGTATCAGGAGTGCTCCGACAATGTGACTAGGCTGGAGGAGGTGGCTCACACCGGTAATACCAGACCTGCGGGAGGCTGAAGTGGGTGGATCAACTGAGGTCAGGAGTTTGAGATCAGCCTGGCCAAAATGACAAAACCCTGGCTCTACTAAAAATAACAAAAATTAGCTGGGCCTGGTGGTGAGTGCCTGTAATCCCAGCAACTGGGGAGGCTGAGGCAGGAGAATCACTTGAACCCAGAAGACGGAGGTTACAGTGAGCTGAGATCGCTCCATTGCACTCCAGCCTAGGCAACACTCCAGTTAAAAAAAAAAAAAAAATCGCTGTGACTTTCTCTCACCTCATTCAGTCTGCAGATACTCTACCATCTTTGCACTCACACTAGTGCTTGGTTTCAAGCTTAGCATCACTAACATTTGGGATGGGTGTTTGTTGTGGGAGGCTTTTCTGCTTCAAGATATGACCATATTTCTTCTCGAGAGGGTAAAATCACCACTCCCTTTGTGTGCTGAGAACAATGCTAGTGGAAAATTCACAGGAGCAGACTTTTTAAAAAATATTATCTTTCCTGACTTGTATGAAAAGATTCTCTCCTATGCTCTATCTACCTGTCTGTCTGCTGCTTATTTTCTAACAAAAATGATGGCATTCTTCAGGATTAAATTCCGTTTTGTTTTGTTTTCTTGTCACTCTCTACACACACTAAGTAATATGTTCACCCATGGCTTCAGTATTAACTGAACTTCCGTTTTCTGAGGAAAACCTCTCCATATGCCAAGTATACATCATGGAGTTTTCTTGACATTCCCATAAGCCTGTTGCTTTGCTTCAGAGCACTTATCTTAGACTGAAAGCCTTATGTAATACATTCATAATTATGATGCTGTTTTTATTAATGTCTATCTCTCACACAAGGCAGTAAGTTCCCGGAGCGCTGGGACACATATATTTTGTACAATTGCGTATTTCAATAGAGCTCAGAGACACTAAATTAAGGCCTAGGAACAACTTGGATTTCCCCAGGCTACACATAAAACACGCTCCCTGAATAGCTGTCCTAACTAAGATTATTTCTGACAATACTCACTTAGTTATTTTCAAAAAACACAAGAAGTCCCCATTCTGTAGACTCAGTCTTCTCCCAGTTGCAAGATTTATCTTGACTTGAAGCATTGAGTACTTTATCAATACCTTCGCTCAAGAAAATGTAACTACTGTCTCTAAGGCTTCACCGGGACATATGAACTGTTGATCATTTACTTCCATTTTGTTCCCCAGGATGTAGCTATTTTTCTATACTTGCTTTTAGATTTATTATTTTTATAATAGATTCTTCTTTAGTCTCTATTCTTAGAATCTGACTTAATTTTGACCAATTGCCCTCTTTTGAATCCGAAGCTCTTGTCCATACTCCGTTGCCTGTAGGGAGATATTCTAGTATGCTAATGGTCTTGCATTATGAGTATGACTCATAACCTGACAAAATGCTTACCTACTATAATATTCACTTACTTTATCGTGGTTCAAGCTGTATGACTGGGACTTTTGATCTGTCTTAATATACCCTGAAGGTCAGCACACCACAGCTTCCAAAAGACCTTATGAGATAGGCAAGTCTAAAGAATGGTTTCAAATCTTTCCTAATGCCTTCTTATTGTGAGAAAAGAAATTTGCTTCAAATATAATTTCAAAATATGGCATTTATATACACATATAACATATAATTAGATATTCACCTTTACAAGTAAACACAGGGAACAACAGAAATTAAAACTAAATTGAGCATAAAAACTATTTATCCACATAACAAATGTTAATTAATTACTCATTGTTTCCTTGCCAGATACTATTCTAGGATTTTGGATACAGCAGTGAAAAAAATACAAAATAATTATTATTATCATTATAAATATCTGATCTAAAGGATTGCTTCCACCAGTAACTCACAATCAGGATGTAGATATATTTAGCTTCAGTTTCCTCACTTGTAAAATGGAGATTAAGAATATTTAATTTGCATTGTTATTGGAAGGCTTAAATGAAACAATATATATGAAGCAACTAGTATAGTGCTCAGAATAAGAAAAAATCAGTAAATAGCCTTTTTTTCACTTTTAAAAAAAGTTTAAAAAGATTCCAAAGTTATTTCATCCAGCTGTAACACATGACAGTCTGAGCTATGCATTAAACATGAGAAAATAACATACTCCTAATTCTCTTAGTAACATAAATAAATAAAGATGGAAAATATGGGGCCTTCTCAGAAAACTTGATGTGATTGTAATTTTATACAAACGATGCAAACTGACTAAAGTAATAATCATCTTACAGCTAAAATTTTGTAAAGTTATTTTTTTCTTTTAAACAACTGAAAGAGTTAATATTCAATTGTAGAGATTACTTCTAGTATAGAGGAATAAGCTCCTAAAAAATGATCCTCTCATGACTAGATAATAAGCTCCTCTCTCTTAAGGGGGTCAGAGCCTTGTAAGTACAGGATCTGCATCTGAGAACATCGAGTGCTTCCATAAATGTTGTGAGCCCACGTACATTGCCTACCTCATCCACTTTAAATAGTGCTAGTCAATTTGATGCTGGAAACCTTGGCTCTCTCAAGGAAGCAAGAACAAAAGAAAGAAAGATCAAAAAGGAAGAATAAACTGTCTTTATTTGTGTTTGTAGAGAATCCTGAAAAATTTTTAGCAATAAAAAATAAATTAATAATATTGCCAATTGCATAGTCAACAAAATAAGTGATTATGCTTCTGTCTAATGGTAATAAGCAAATGAAAAAATACAATAAATATATTGTCTACACTGGCCTCAAAATATACAAATGTGTAACCTAGTACATGGTAGATACCTGGAAAACTAAGAAACATTATTGAAAGAATTAAAGATGACAAATAAATGAAAATATATTATAGTTATGTTTGGATGGCTTAATGTTGTTACAGTAACTATAATTTCCAACTTAATTAGTTCCAGTGCAAACCCAATCAAAATCCCAGTGGGCATTTTTTTGAAAAAATTGATAAGCATATTACAAAATGGAGTAAAGAACAGGCCTAGAAAAGCGCAAACAACCTTTATAAAGATGAGCAAATTCAGAGTGGAGCGCATGTCTATCATCCCAGCTACTTGGGAGGCTGTAGTGGGAGAATCACTTGACACCAGGAGTTCCAGGACAGCCTGAGCAACACAGGAAGACCTTATCTCTAAAAGAAAAAATAAAAATAAAAATAGAAAACAAAGAAATAAAAAATATAGAGGAGTGAATGTGAAGAAATATGCTACCTGATTTTAAGAATTTCTCAAAAAGTAGAGAAATCTGGAGACTCTGATAATAATACAGAAATAGACAATGAGATTTATGGCTCAACAAAAAAAAAGAAATGTTAAAAATAGAAAAAAAATTAAAAAAGCAGCCGTTAAAGACAAAAGCAAATTTTTAAAGGCACTTAATTCTATCTGTTGAACATAAAGGAAAGGATTTCTTATCACTCCTTTCTTTAGAGCAGTTACTTTAGAAAACTTATAATTCTGTTATTTCCCTGTCTCTTTGAAATGCATGCAAATCGTTTTAAATGCTAAATAAGTCTCTTGTCATTTAAGCAACCCAGGGACATTTTTTTTAAAAAAATTATACTTTCAATTCTGGAGTACATGTGCAGAACATGCAAGTTTGTTATATAGGTATACATGTGCCATGGTGGTTGGCTGCATCCATCAACCTGTCATCTACATTAGGTATTTCTCCTAATGCTATCTCTTCTGTAGTGCCCCACCCCCAACAGGCTCCAGGGTGTGATGTTCCCCTTCCTGTGTCCATGTGTTCTCACTGTTCAACCCCCACTTATGAGTAAGAACATGTGGCATTTGGTTTTATGTTCTTGTGTTAGTTTGCTGAGAATGATGGTTTCCAGCTTCATCCATGTCCCTCCAAAGAACATGAACTCATCCTCTTTTATGGCTACATAGTATTCCATGGCATATATTCCATGTAGCATATGTGCTATATTTTCTTTATCCACTTTATTATTGATGGGCATTTGGTTTGGTTCCAAGTTTTTGCTATTGTAAACAATGCTGCAATAAACATACCTGTGCATGTGTCTTTATAGTAGAATGATTTAGAATCCTATGGGTATATACCCAGAAATGGGATTGCTGGGTCAAATGGTATTTCTAGTTCTAGATCCTTGAGGAATCGCCACACTGTCTTCCACAATGGTTGAACTAATTTACACTCCCACCAACAGAGTAAAAGTGTTCCTTTTTCTCCACATCCTCTCCAGCATCTCATGTTTCCAGATTTTTTGATGATTGCCATTCTAACTGACATGAGATGGTATCTCAACATGGTTTTTATTTGCATTTCTCTAATGACCAGTGATGATGAGCTTTTTTTCATGTTTGTTGGCTGAATAAAAGTCTTTTTTTTTTTTTTTTTTTTTTTTTTTTTTTTTTTTTTTTTGAGACAGAGTCTTGCTCTGTCCCCCAGGCTGAAGTGAAGTGGCACAATCTTGGCTCACTGCAACCTCTGCCTGCCAAGTTCAACTGCTTCTCCTGCCTCAGCCTCCTGAGTAGCTGGGACTACAGGAGTGTGACACCACACCTGGCTAATTTTTTTTTTTATTTTTAGTAGAGAGGGGGTTTCACCATGTTATACAGGAATGTCTCTATCTCCTGACCTCATGATCCACCTTCCTTGGCCTCCTAAAGTGCTGCGGTTAGAGGATAAAGATCTTCTTTTGAGAAATGTCTGTTCAAATCCTTCACCCACTTTTTTTTTTTTTCAATTTGTTTAAGCTATCTGTAGATTCTGGTTCTGGGTATTAGCCCTTTGTCAGATGCATAGATTGCAAAAATTTTATTCCATTCTGTAGGTTTCCTGTTCACTCTGATGTTAATTTATTTTGCTGTGCAGAAGCTCTTTAGTTTACTTAGATCCCATTTGTCAATTTTGGCTTTTGTTGCAATTGCTTGTGGTGTTTTAGCCATGAAGTCTTTGCCCATGCCTGTGTCCTAAATGATATTGCCTGGATTTTCTTCTAGGATTTTTATGGTTTTATGTTTTACATCTAAGTCTTTAATCCAACTTAAGTTAATTTTTGTATAAGGTGTAAGGAAGGGGTCCAGTTTCAGTTTTCTGCATATAACTAGCCAGTTTTCCCAGCACCATTTATTAAATAGGGAATGCTTTCTCCATTGCTTCTTTTTGTCAGGTTTGTGGAAGATCAGATGGTTGTAGATTTCTGGTGTTATTTCTGAGGCCTCTGTTCTCTTTAATTGGTCTATGTCTCTGTTTTGGTAAGAGTACCATGTTGTTTTTCCTACTGTAGCCTTGTATTAGAGTTTGAAGTCGGGTAGCATGATGTCTCCAGCTTTGTTCTTTTTGCTTAGGATTGTCTTGGTGGTACAAGATTGTCTCTCTTTGGGTTTCACATGAAATTTAAAGTAGTTTTTTCTAATTTTGTGAAGAAAGTGAATGATAACTTTATGGAGATAGCATTGAATCTGTAAATTACTTTGGGCACTATGACCATTTTCACTCTTTTGATTCTTCCTAACCATGAGCATGGAATGTTTTTTATTTTTTGTTCTCTCATATTTTCTTAAGCAATGTTTTATAGCTCTCCTGGAAGAGGTCATTCACATCCCTGGTAAGTTGTATTCCTAGATATTTTATTCTCTTTCCAGCAATTGTGAATGGGAGTTCACTATTGATTTGGCTCTCTGTTTGTCTACTATTGGTGTATAGGAATGTTTATGATTTTTGTACATTGATTTTGTATCCTGAGACATTGCTGAAGTTGCTTATCTGCTTAAGAAGATTTTGGGCTCAGACAATGGCATTTTCTAAATATACAATCACGTCATCTGCAAACAGAGACAATTTGACTTCCTCACTTCCTATTTGAATACCCTTTTTTTCTTTCTCTTGCCTGATTGCCCTGGCCAGAATTTCCAATACTATGTTGAATAGGAACAGTGAGAGAGGGCACGCTTGTCTTGTGCTGGTTTTCAAAGGGAATGCTTCCAGTTTTTGCCCACTTAATATGATATTAGCTGTGGATTTGTCATAATTAGCTCTTATAATTTAGAGATACATTCCATCAATACCTAGTTCATTGAGAGTTTTTAGCATGTAGGGGTGTTGAATTTTATCGAAGACCATTTTTGCATCTATTGAGACAAACATTTGGTTTTTGTCATTGATTCTGTTTAGGTGATGGATTATGTTTACTAATTTGTGTATGTTGAACCAGCCTTGCATCCAACGGATGAAGCCAACTTGATCATGGTGAATAAGCTTTTTGATGTGCTGCTGAATTCTTTTTACCAGTATTTAATTGAGGAATTTTTGCATCAATGTTCATTAAGGATATTTGCCTAAATTTTGTTGTTGTTTCTCTTCCAGGTTTGGTATCAGTCTCTCAGAACACAATGCAATGAAATTAGAACTCAGCATTAAAAAACTCACTCCAAACCACACAACTACATGTGAACTGAATGACCTGCTCCTGAATGACTGCTGGGTAAATAACGAAATTAAGGCAGAAATAAATAAGTTCTTTGAAAACAATGAGAACAAAGACCCAATGTGCCAGAATCTCCGGGACACATTTAAAGCAGTGTATAGAAGGAAATTTATAGCACTAAATGCACACAAAAGAAAGCAGAAAAGATCTCAACTTGACACTGAAACACCACAATTAAATGAACTAGAGAAGCAAGAGCAAACAAATTCAAAACCTAGAAGACAAGAAATAACTAAGATCAGAACAGAACTGAAGGAGTTGAAGACACGAAAAATCCTTCAAAAAAATCAATGAAACTATGAGCTGCTTTTTTGAAAAGCTTGACAAAATAGATAGACTGCTATCCAGACTAATAAAGAAGAAAAGAGAGAAGAATCAAATAGAAAATGCTAAAGGGAATATCACCATGGATCCCACAGAAATGCAAACAACTATCTGTGAATACTATAAACACCTCTATGCAAATAAACTAGAAAATCTAGAATCAATGGATAAATTCCTGGACACATACACTCTCCCAAGTTTAAACCAGGAAGAAATCGAATCTCTGAGTAACAAAGATGAATGACAAATTCTGAAATTGAGGCAGTAATCAATAGCCTATCAATCCAAAAAAAGTCCAGGACCGGACGGATTCACAGCCGAATTCTACCAGAGGTACAAAGAGGAGCAGGTGCCACTCCTTCAGAAACTATTCCAAATAACAGAAAAAGAGGAAGGCCTCCATAACTCATTTTATGAGACCAGCATCATTCTGATACCAAAACCTGGCAGAGACACAACAACAACAAAAAGAAATGACTTTCTTCAAGTCCTACAGATCTCTGTCTGTCTGAAAGGAAGAGCCCTCTCAGTGAAGAGAACACCCCTCTCTCTCTTGTTTATGTGGTTGGTTCAGAGCCTAATGGTCTGAGGCCTTGCTCCAAGACTACCGCATGTCATAAAAACATGAGAAGTCTATTTTTCCTTTGGATATACAAATTAGATACCACCGATGGTCACCTTAATTACCTATCAAATTCAGAAAGAGCTATGAGTGACAAGTGGTGCTGTCAAGTCCCTTTATTTGACGACTAGTTATTATTAATCATGAGAAAATATACGTAATGGTTTGTGTCTGCTTGGCTATATAACACGGTGATATTTCTCTCTCCCTGTAGTCATTTAACAGATTGCCTATGTGGGAGCAGGGGAAGGTTTACTACTTTGTGGAGTTTTCTGGCTTTGGAAAATATTTGCTTTCTATTGCAATTTCCTAAAAGTATACACCGGATTATATGACTCCAATGACTGAAACTTGACTATGGCTTCCAAGGTCTCTTTGGTAAAGTCTTTTTTATTTTTATTTTTTTAGTTTCATGTTTTATTTTCTATCTTTTTTTTAATTTTACTTTAGGTTCTGGGGTACATGTGCAGATCATGCAGGATTGTTGCATAAGAACACATAAGGCAATGTGGTTTGCTGTCTCCCTTTCCCAGTCACCTATATCTGGCATTTCTCCCCATGCTATCCCTCTCCAACCTCCCCTTCCTCTCGCTGTCCCTTCCCTGATCCCCCCCAACAGACCCTGGTGTGTGATCCTCCCCTCCCTGTGTTCATGTGTTCTCATTGTTCAACACCCGCCTATGAGTGAGAACATGTGTTTGATTTTCGGTTCTTGTGTCACTTTGCTGGGAATGATGGTTTCCAGATTCACCCATGTCCCTACAAAGGACAGGAACTCATTGTTTTTTACAGCTGCATAGTATTCCACGGTGTATATGTATATGTGCCACATTTTCCTTGTTCAGTCTACAATGAATGGGCTTTTGGATTGGTTCCAAGTCTTTGATATTGTAAACAGTGCCGCAATGAACATTCGTGTGCATGTGTCTTTATAGCAGAACGACTTATAATCCTTTGAGTACATATACAGTAATGGGATTGTTGGGTCAAATGGAATTTCTATTTCTAGATCCTTGAGGAATTGCCACACTGTCTTCCACCATGGTTAAACTAATTTTCACTCCCACCAAGAGTGTAAAAGTGTTCCTATTTCTCCACATCCTCTCCAGCATCTGTTGTCTCCAGATTTTTTAATGATTACCATTCTAACTGGCATGAAGTGGTATCTCAGTGTGGTTTTGATTTGCATTTCTCTAATGACCAGTGATGATGAACATTTTTTCATGTTTGTTGGCCTCATATATGTCTTCTTTTGAAAAGTGTCTGTTCATATCCTTTGCCCACTTTTGGATGGATTTGATTGTTTTTTTCTTGTAAATCTGTGTTAGTTCTTTGTAGATTCTTGATATTAGCCCTTTGTCAGATGGGTAGATTGCAAAAATTTTTCCCATTCTGTTGGTTGCTGGTTCACTCTAATGATGGTTTCTTTTGTTGTACAAAAGCTCTGGGGTTTAATTAGATCCCATTTGTCTATTTTGGCTTTTGTTGCCCATGCTTTTGGTTTTCTTAAAGCTTTTCTTTGATGTATAAGGCCATGCATATTATTACTTTTCTTCCTTGAAAAGTCACAGGTTAAACGGGTTTTTCCTTCACCCTCTATGCTCCACTCACATCCTCTATCTTGCACATTTTTCTAGAGACTCATGCTTACTCTCACCTCAGCGCTACTGCATGTGCACCTACCTCTGCCTGAACACTTGCCCTGTAAGCACCAACCAATATCTACCTATCCTTCAAAATGCATACATCTCAAATCCTATGGACATAATTTCTCCGAGAAGCATTCCTTCTTCAGAAGAATTAAGTCTCCTTGTTTATGACCTTGTTACATAACTTCTCCCATGTAACATGTCTCAGTACATATTAATGTCTGCTGTGCCTGCTAGACTATGAGAAGGTAAGGACCAATTCATCTGCCTCCTCAGCATCTACCTGAATGATATGCATTTGGCAGCCGGTCATGAAAGTTTGTTGAATGTAGACATGAATAAACATGACTAACCCCATGGAGTAAATGAGACTGCTTGAAGTAAACTGCTAGTTAGAAGTGCTGTTTTCATGCTCATAAAAATCACTACAAAAATGTCCAGAGAACAAACATCTAAATTTCACATTACTTAATTTTCTAAATTCCTTCAATATTATCACTCATACCAGGTAATATGGCTAAGAATAGGTCATGCAATGTTATTTGTAATAAATATATAAAACAATCTAATTGTCATGTTTGTGTTTTCTGGCAATACTTAATTCAAACATCAATATTCATAGACTCAACTATGCAGAAACTATTTGATATTAGAGATGTGGTGAACATCTCAGTATCTATCATCATGAACATTACTATTCAGAAAATTGCCACAGTTTCTTAATTTACTGGAAATGTTAATGTTGTATAAGCACAGTCTCAGTGATGTAGCCTGTAATTTCAATGGAAAAAGTAGAATTTGTATGTTCAAAGGAAATACTCATTATGATTCACAGCGTCCTCTGCAGTGAGAATTTCTCCATGTTTTATTTTGATTGTGGATCTGTGAAAAGACAGTTTTATAATTTGTATTTTATTTACTTCGTCACCATGACAAGATGGTGTTTCTAAATAACGATGGTATTGCTACTTCACTGTTCAGCTTGTTTGGTGAATTTGGTTTGCAAAAGTTGAAGGTAAAGGAAGGTACTGTAAATATTACTTAAATATAAGTATTTAAGAAGCTTAACATATGTGGAAAAAAAAAAACCTCTTAAGCACTTTCTCCTAAAACACATTATACAGATATATATATAAAAGAATGTTCTGCCAAAGTAAGCCAAATAACTCAGGATGAAGCAAATAACTCAGGATGAAGCATAGAGAACAAGTATCATATCTGTATTTGTGATATGTGTCAAGTCACTAGAACAGATTACAGGAGTAGCAAAATTCAGAAGTAGTCTTGAGACACTTTCTCACAGCTTTAACGTTAGTGTCTTTCCCCTGAAAAATGAATATGTTAGTTTAGTTAATTAGCTAATAAGTGCTTTGCTTTTCTATGTCAATCTCTATGTCTAGGAGGTAAGTTCAGAATATACCAAGGGTCAGTTTGCTCTCCCAACTTGAACCATAGAGTAAACTTTGATTGCAGAAAATATTAACTTGTTATATTCATTGAGGTCTAATTGAAAGGAAAGGAAGAAAGGGAAGACAGGGAGGAGAGAAGGAGGAAAGGAGGAAGGGAGGGAAGAAGAAAGGAAGGGAGGAGGGAAGGGGGAGAAAGGGGAAGGAAGGAAGGCGGGAGGGAAGGAAGAAAGAGAGAAAAAGGAGAAAGAGTAAAAGCAAAGGGAGAAAACAGAAGGAAGAGATAAGTAAGGGAGGGAAAGCGATGAAAACAATCCAAGTAAAGAGGTGAATTACATTTATAATTATTTTTATTAGGTTAATAAATAAGGCTTTCAAATGAGTGTGAAGTATAACATACTTAGTTCCTCTATGTGTACAACTGAGGAATTTAAAACTTGCTTTAAAATCCCAGCTGGATCAACCTTCATCCTTTCTGAGGTAAATTAATTATAGAGTAGAGTATGTGAGGGTCTTTCAGGTGAGACCGTAAAACCAAGGTCTTGTCTGGTATGTGCGAGTATTAAACCTCCCCTGGCACTCTCTCACAGAGATAGAGTTAGTCCTGGATGTGACCTTGATAAAACTTTTTTCTCTTCCATCTATGGATTGCAGAAGCCTCTGATGGCAGATTAGTAAACTCCTTATTGCCTTATTGTGCATCACACGTCTGTGTACATATATATATACATACATATATATATATATATATATATATATATATATATATATATAAACATTGCAGGTTAACTAGAGAGCTAAGTAGCACATCTAATACCATCTTATCTGTAAGTCAGATTTAGATCTTCTCAAAAATGGACATTATTTGTCCTATAGCTTTATATTAAGAAAATTAAGTTACACAGATTTAGTTTTTTTCAAAACATGAGATTCATTCATGTTATCTATCAAGAACAATATCCCCATATTTAACAAAGATTACATCCTCATTTTTAGAATAATCAGATACTTTATTTTAGAAGAATATTGAGCAGTTTGAATATTAAATGATCTAGGATCATTGAATCTAAGCTTTTAGGCACTAGCTAAATTTAGTTTTGCCAAATTGAGAAAAATAGCAAGGCTAACTGCTTAAAATTTTTTAAAAATCTCAATAACTAGGCCTGTGACTCATGAAAGACTAAATTCTTTCAAGCTGTATGTGGTTTTCTGCCCAGTAAATCAATAAAGTTTAAGAAGTTCATTCATGCATTTGTCAAATCATATTAATTTTTTACTTAATTTAGTAGACATAGTACTGTGAATGATTACAAATATTATCCATGAAAGAGAAAAAAATACAATCCCGAAAAAAGTCACTGAAAAATGTTTCTTAGCCAATTTTTATTTGAGGCTTTTGTTATAAATTGGCACTTTGCAAATACTTCATTAAAATAATATGATTTTCCCAAAAGTTACTTCATTAGTAATCACACTACAAAGTTTATTTCCTTTAAAAAAATAATTAATTTCATAAAGAAATAGAAGTATCCCAATGTTGATTGAATGTTCTTCCAGTATAGATGATAAATCATGGATTCAGTAGTGTTTACCTTTTCTTATTTGAATTATGATTATTCATCATTCTTAATTGCCTTGTATTATCTTTACTCTCACTACTCTTTTAAAAAGGTGTGAAGAAGAACTTTATAGATGAGTTATGGATGTCTACTGGCAACTATACAAGGACATTTTCAAATGGTAGTGTAGTGTAGACTCAAAGTATTTTTGTAGTCTTTATAATTTATATTAAAGTTTAAATTAAAACTATTTTGTGTTGAATAAGTAGTATAATAAATGACATATGGTCACAGGCAAATAAACCTCTCGTCCAATCATTTATGATATGCTGAAGTGCCATATAATTGTATTCTCAAATTTGGGATTAGGTAGAAAAAAAAGAAAGGTGAGTCATAGCTATTTGCTTCCCATTGCTTAATGCACTTGCATTTTAGCAAGTTTGCAGGACCTAAATCTGTTTTAGGCCTATTTCATAAAAATGTTATTTGTGCTTTATTAATTAATCTTCCATAAAAGGGGCCCTCACCAGGAATTAAATATATTGGCACCTTGATCTTGGAGGTCCCAGCTTTCAGGGCTGTGAGAAAATAAACGTTGTATAAGCCAATCTATCTACAGTACTTTTATAGCATCTAAAGCAAACTAATGAAGTACAATTTCTATTTATGCTTTCTGTAACATGCTTGAATCTTTATATTTAAATTGAATATCTTGTAGAAAACACATAGGTGGGTCTTCTTTTATTTTGATCCACACAAATAATCTTTTTTGATTGTTATATTTAGACCCTTAACACCTAGAGTGATTGTTTATATAGTTGGATTAATATCTACCATTGTTTGCAAATGTATTTTAGTAATTGCAATTGTTTTATTCATTTTTCTTCTATTCTGATTATCTCTTGTTTTCTTTGTGCATTTCATAAGATCCTGTTTTAACTCTTGTTTTTTGTCACATCAGTTATACTTCTAAAAAATTTATCAGAGGTGCTAGAGCTTACAGTGTACATTTTAAACTTATCTAACTCCACATTCAAATAACACTCTATTGCTTTACATGCAGTGCAGGTAGCTTATAACCAAGTATTGCCAATTCCTGTCATCCATTCCTTATGGCTTCACTGTTATTCATTTCACTTCTTTATGTGCTACAATATTGTTAATATCATGACTTTCAACAAACTGAAATTTAAATCAATATAGAATAGAAAATAAAATCTAAAAGAAAAAATCTATTTTCTATTCTATAGAATTTTATATAATTCTATATAATTTTAGCTTGATCAATTACTTCTCTAATGCAATTATATTATTTGATTCAAGTTTCTTACCTATGTCATTTTCCTTTTCAATGAAAAACTTTAAACTTTTCACTTTTTGTCTATGTGTCTGTTTTTGTATGAGTACCATGCTGTTTTTTTCAGTGTTGCTTTGTAGTATAGTTTAAAATTGAGTAATATGATGTGTCTGCTTTGTTGTTTTTACTCAGAATTTCCTTGGCTATTCAATCTCTTTTTTGGTTCTGTATAAATTTTAGAATAGTTTTTTTTTCCCCTAAATCTATGAAGAATTTCATTGGTATTTTGGTAGGAATAGCACTGAATCTATAAATTGCTTTGGACAGTATGGCTATTTAAACAACATTGATTCTTCCTATGCATAAGCATTTAATGTTTTCCCATTTGTTTGTGTCATCTCTGATTTCTTCAAGGACTATTTAGTAACATTCATTGTAGTAATCTTTCACCACCCTGGTTAGCTGTATTTCTAGGCATTTTATTCTTTTCACGGCTATTGTGAATGAAATTGTGTTCTTGATTTGGCTTTCAGCTGGGATGTTGTTGGCATGTGAAATGCTACTGATTTTTGTACATTACTTTTGTATCCTGAAACTTTGCTGAAAATGTTTATCATATCTAGGAGCCTTTGGGCAGAGACTTTGGGGTTTTCTATGTATGTAATCACAATGTCTACAAACAGGGATAGTTTGACTTCTCTTCCTATTTGGAGGCATTTTATTTCTTTCAGGATACAAATTTAATGTACAAAAATCAGTAGCTTTTCACATGAAAAGAATAAAATGCCTAGAAATACTAGGGCGGTGAAAGATTACTACACAAGTGACTCAAAGAAGTGCAGCAAACACATCCCTTGTGCTAAAAGTGTTTGTAAGTCAGCAAGTATATAAATAAGAAAATAAATATATCATTTAAAAACAAAAACAAAAGATTCCTCTGCAGTCCTCTGCCTCCACGTAGGCCACATTTGATAAATATTTGCCATAGAGATATTTGATAATGCTGATACCACTGATTCAAATCATCTAAATATTAAACAAGCTTTTCCCCCTTTATGTTATTTAGAAAGGTCATTTTACTGTCTAGATGTAGCCTAATAGCCTTTTAAATTTGCCAAGAAAGTTTCAAGCTACATGCAACCATGTGGTGGACTGTCATGAACCACTGTCTGCCATGCAGTGCTGCCAATGCACCCAGGCATTGAGAGTGTACTATGCTTTGTTCAAGCCCTAGACTTACTTCAAACTCATAGTTTGAGATGCAATTTAATAAACATTTACTGGAAACCAATAGTTTTATTCTGAAATATTTGTCTTTTTAATAATTTAGGCATTTACTATGAAATATTAGAAACATTTTTAGATGGGCAAATAGGATCTGCTATTACTGCTGTAACTAAATTATTCCTTGCCTGCCTTCTTAAGGGACACACTCATATAGGCATAAATGGACACATATTTTTACTCTATGTGTGTTTGCATATTCTGTTCTTTTTCATAACTGTAATGTAGATCTTTACTTGGATATTTATCTTGTAAAAGGGTGCATTACAAAAATTGGAAAGTAAAAATAGGATAAGAAATCACATCAGTGTTCATTCCAAAATTGTATTGACAAAATCTTTACAAAATATTGAGAGTAAAGTTTTTGTGAATGGTGGTTTTATCTAGTTAAGATAAACAGATTTTACTTAATTAAAAAACATCTCAGTGTTAATTTGGTGGTTCTGTTCCTTTACTGAATGAAATGAAGTTTTAATTTTCAGCTTGTTCACCAACACGTTCAGTGCTAGAAGAAATTTCAAACCGAAGAATTTTTCAAGTGTTAAAACTGTTTTGCCATTTGTAACCCTAATCTGATTTGGAAGTGTGCAGTTTAAAACGTTAGCACTGTGAAGCACATACTGTGTTTGCTATTTAGAGCAAGACTGCAAACTGAAAATGACCCAAACCAACAATGTGTGTTGTTGTTTTGCATGCTCAAGGAGTTTATGCTTTTTATTCCTGCAAATGACGGTTTTTTATTTCATAACCGTTTAAGAGGTGAAGTAAATCTTGCCAGGTTTCTCTCTACCGCATATCTGCTGTATGAAAAAAACAATATGGCGCTGTAGTTTACTTATTTTCTTCTCTGGAATATGAGGAATGTCTTTCTTCAGTCCCAAAACTAATAACCCGACCTCCTTTACTCACATTAAAAAGGAGGTGTTCTTAATGCTTAAGAGAAAGAAAGCAGTATTGAAATACATTTCACTTCTTTTGTAATTTTCTAGTCATGTTTCCAGATATTTTATCAGAATTTTCTTCTTCAGGAGAACCAGGAAAAACTTAAAGGGACAGAAATCTGTGAGTGCTGGTGTTGGCATGTGTGGGTCACCACCTTCCCAACAGAGAACTTGATTTCTCTTGTGCTACAGTGTTTATCATTTTGATGAGTTATGGAATTTTGTAGCTTATTATTAGCTATGTCAAAGTGGAAAAGAGTCTGCCATTGACAAGAACAACACCTCAGACAGTTTGTGAAAGACGAAAAGATGTCCTCAGCAATGTAAAACGCAAACTTAAGAGCTAATAGCTCTCTGATGGCTGAGCTTTACTGAGAAGATTAGAGAAAATAAAGGTGATCCTACGTACATTTTTGGTGCACAGAGATAGTCTGTTCTAACATTGGCATTAGAAAGATTATATAGTGTCTCAATTTTACATGTGTGATTTCTTACTAGAGCAGAGATCTTATGAGGTATATGGGTAATTGTGTTATAGATTAATATTCTGACATCCAATGGCAATATATTTTTGATTGTTTAATTATATGGGGCCCAAAGTATTTACTGATATAAAAGCAACAGATCTTTCTTCTGAATTATTTTATTTTCTGCCTTACCAGAACTGAAGGAGTTAATAATAAGTACAAACTTACAGTAAAGCATAACGTGAAATATTGATTTACTTTTATCGGAATGGTCCTATATAGACTAGTAGGATGTGAGGTTTAAGGCTGGAGATTTTCTATCTAAGGAATGTGTTTAGACAAGGGAGGCTACCCTCAATCAAGCTTCCTGTGGAACACAACAACTTGGTGGATGCCTGGGCTTGGCAAGCATGCCTGGAAGTAGGAGTGCCCCACCGCATGCTGCCACTCGTGTTATTCCAGAGGAACACTGCACGTGATGTTCTTGGTACTGTAAAGCCTAACAGAAATTTATCACAGAGGTTGGCAGCTTGGCCACTGTTTTTGTCAAATGTTAGCTCTGCAAGTAAGCACTGAAGTGTTAACGTGGCATTGAATTGCTTGACACAGAGTCAAACACATCCAAGTGAAACTCAAGAAATGAGAAAAGAATACATTTTTTTTTTCTGTTCTTTTGCTTAAGTTCCCAAAACAGCTGTGTGGGAAGCATATGTTTTTTATATTCTTTCTGGTCTAACGTCTTCTAATATCTGAGGACACAGTAACTTCCATATGCACAAATTAGACAATGTGGGGGAATATAAAGATACTGTCAGATGCAGAGTGACAGGGACTAAATAATTCAGAAGCTAGCTCCTTTTCTTTAATCTGCTTATAAAGTGCTTTTGGCATGTGATTGATAGATATTGTCTTAAATCTAGGGGGAAAAGTTCCAGTAAAAAGTTCCATGTAAATTCTCATCTTTTTCTTCATACTCAAAACATACACATAAGGAGAAGCAAATTAAGCCTCAAGGTTGTATTTGTTCAGTATGCTAGAAGGCAGAACTCATATCCTATGAGGTGCATATACTTTAAACCCAATTCAAACATATTTATTATTTGGAGGGCTAGAAAGATTCAAAATTTTTTTTATCTATAAAGTGCTCTAAGACCTCTGTAGAAATCCATAGGCATTCGAGTTGAAATTAGAGATTTGTATCTAAAGTTTTAAGTCATTTGTATTTTATCCATGAATATTTTGTTTAGTTTACTTGGGATCTGATTGCAGTTGCTAAGATTAGAAATACTGTATCATTTGTACTCAATGGCATATTGTATTAAAGTTTAAAATTTCTATACATGTGTTACTTACAAACCTTCATCTTAATCATTTAAAGACCTTCTCTGTCCCACAAAATCACAGATTGGATGTACTTAGTAAATAATAGTAATTATTTAATTTCTATTCTAGAATAAAAATATGATTCTTAGTTATATATTCTGCTTTAGTAGATACCATTGTTATAATGAGTAGGAAAATGTTGACAGATAGGGGCACTAAATGCTTTTTTTCTATTATTCAAAGTCTCTAAGACTGAAAACCAAAATGATATCCTGCAGATCATTGACTTTAATTATTTTTACACATTTCATATTATTTTGCATCTTGTCTTACATGAAATAACAATTAGGCAGATTAAGTTACTAACCATTCTTTACCTTGGTTCCTCACCTACTTGTGTTATAGTCTTTCCACTCATTTGTCTTTCTGCTATAATTTTTTTTTTACCCCAAACAACCCTTATTTATGTGCTTGTCGTTGTCCCTTTGCTCACCTCTCTCTCTTATATAAAAGTTACCTCCTAGTATTTGATGGCCACTAGGTACTAAATTAATGAATAATAATTAATTTTATAATGCATGTAACATTTCCTATAAGACTTAATTTAAATAAAAACTCAAGTAAATTCATAAATGTGTATGTAAAGGTTTTTGCTTGTACACATTATAGCTCAGGGCATTGCTGGTTTGTGGCTGAAGCCTGTGTTACCAGGGTCTTTGGTACCAGACTCTGGTACCTCCCGCTCCACATCCATACCTCACCTTCCACCCTGTGCCCCGTTTCCGCTGACGCTCTGTGCTGCGGCTGTCCTTACTCAGTGAGTTCACACCAGGAGCAAGAGATGTTGGATGAATGCACCTGCTCTCTCGTCCTGCTCACAAGCCATGGTTCAGAGATGCAGTCGTTATTATCAGGCTCTCCGAAGACATTCATTTAGGGTGAAAATTTTAAGTTTTTGTGAAACTTTGTGATACCTTTTCACGTATTTCTTTCCTCCTTGTTTCCCTCTGATCACTTCCCCTACGATCCCACTCCCTAATAACGTGTTGGTTCATACATTTTCACATGTAGTCTTCTTTTCCGAGGTACTCAGATTAAGAAGTTGAGTAGCTAGAGCTACTCTGGAAAGCTTGTGATCCGATGGGCTTTTGGAGTTGGTCAAGAAATCTGAAGCCAGGATGAACATCGTTTCTAGCATCGTCATTATTAAAGCTTCACCTATGATTCACTGTGATAAGGTACAAGTGGGTAATATTCTAGAAAGGAGCAAGGATATTGCTTCTGGACCAATAACCAGAGTCTAGGTATGGCTTAGCACTTATGGAGAAGCTCAATTCCTGCTCTGGAAATAGTGTATATGTGTGTGTGTGTGTGTGTGTGTGTGTGTGTGTGTGTGTGTTTATAATTATATTATAATTATATATATGTTTATAATTATTATATATAATATATTTATAATTATAATTATACAATGTATCTATGATTATAAATTAGTATAATATATGTTTAGTATACATATAATTAGTCTATGTATATATACATACACACATATACTGTGTGTCAGTAAGAGTCAGAAAGCATATAAGGATGAATTAATAAATTTACTATAAGACCTGAGCGCTCACCTTTGCTTCTCAGAAAGTCCTAGAATCTATCATTTCATTAAGGCAGCGTGAAATTTCCTAACGAGGATGTCATTCAAAATGTTTGAGAAGCTCAATGGTTGGTGTCCTTGGAAAAGAGCATTCAGAGTTACAGACCCTGTTAGAGAACTGTCCTGTATCAATGTGGTTAATAAGAATCTGGAATGTTAGAGGCAGTGGCAATACATATTGTCAGAAGCAAAGAATGCAAATAATGAAACAGGTATAGAAAAGTGACAGTAAAGATGTCTGAACCTCCCTACCACAATTAGAGTGGGTGTTCTAAAGGCAAGGGGTATGACAGTCTCAAGCAGAGGTTTCCGCAATTTGTACAAATAAATAAAAATGCATGAGAATTTGCAAAATTTCATTCACTACAATGCAAAATATGTATCCTTATCTCAGTTTCCAGATGTAAAATTAGTTCATGTAACCATAATATATTGACTGACAGGAAGACAAGATCATCTTGAGAAAAGGTCCCTCAATACCATAAAAATAAATACGGTCAAAAATATTTTGATCATGCCTTGAAGGACCTGTAGCCACTTCTTCAGGGAGCTGTATATCGAGGAAATGGGGAAAACAGACATTTTCAAGAAATTTTTATACAATGTATGAGCTGAAACCAGAGGCCAATACTATCAGGTTTCTCAGGTCAAAGAGGGAGAATGGAGATCAATAAATGAATGAAGAGGTGGCCCAAGTCTCTCTCACTGTAGATACACTGTGTCCAGGGACTCAAGCTATATTACTGAGTACTAAAATGCTTCCTGATGAGTTTAATTGGGTTGAATACATTTACCAGCTGGCAGAACTTTCATGTTGATTATCTAGCCTGTAAAGTAAGAGCCATTATTGTAGAAATGGAAAAGTGATAGCCAAGGAAACGGCCCACCCCACATTCCCATCCAGAAGTTTAGATTGGGAGCAAAATCTCATCTAAAGGGGAAGTTCATGCATTAATGCCACCATTAAATATTTGAAAGATTTAAGGATGATAGTCTCCAGTATGTCTTCCTCCAGTCTTTCAGGTTGCCAGTCTAAACTCAGTTAACAAGAACAAAAAGCTGGATCATTGTAATTGATGGTGGACCACTCTTAATTGCCTCATTTGCAGCTCCTGTCTGCTATTAGGACAACCTCTGAAATTGGTATAAGGCTTTGGATTTGTTAAGGGCCCTTCTTTCAATCCTCTTAGCAAGAAGGGCTGAAATCAGGTCATTTGAACCTGTTAAGGTCAGCATTGGTTTTTTTGTTTTGTTTTGGTTTGGTTTTTGGCCACAGTTATAAATTACCAATCTTGCTCTTTATTGTCAGACAGTCTATAGGGATCATAATAATTTTGCTCTTCCTGATGGCATCACTGCATTTTAATATATCAATGAAAAATTGGCTTAATTACATAAGGTGAACAGGAAGTAGCCAGAACCTTAAGTGCTCTAATAAAACACATACATGGCAAACGTGATAGATAAACGACAAAAGGATTCAGGAGCCTCCAACACTAGTACATTTTAAGGAATCCAGTGATTTGGAATACTCTCGAGCATCTCCTCTAAGATAGAGGACAAATGTTGCTCTGTGTAAGAAGTACAGCACTGGATGGGCCGTTTTATTTCAGAAGTAAAACGAATACTGCTTCGACATATCTTAATCTAGACTAAGAAAGGACTTTATAGCAGGGCTGGGCTGCAGTGTGAGCTTCCTTTGGCCATATAAACAAAAAGATAAAAAAAATGCTAGAAATATACAAATTGAGAAAAATGCTGTTTAGATTCTTTAACAAACTCATATAAGAAAGCTGCAATACAGACATTTGTGGTTGAGCAAAAAGCCCATACCATTCTGTGTCAAAGAACTAATTCCCTTCCCTCTCTCTCTCTCACACACACACACACACACATGCACACACACACACACACACACACACACACACACACACAACTGTTAGTGTGATTCTTGGCTCAAATAGAGGCAGAGTGATAGTTACTCCAAGTAATTGTTTATTATGAGTTGTACATTACAGATCCAACAAGGACAATGTCAAGCAAGCACACCAGAATTCTACTGTCAAATGTTAATGATTATTTGAAATGGGCCTTGGAGAAAGGAGAAAGAAAAGGTAAATTTCATGGGCAGGTAGCTCAGGTACCTGTCCCTTCTGTCATCACTTCTGTTGCCCTGATGCTTCTCCTTGAACTCACACCTCTGGCCAACTGACAGAATAGGAGATAACTCAGGCCTGCCTCACATAGTGGTTGATGTGATATGTTCATTGTGGTTAAAATTGAACCCGCATCAATTATAACCCCCACAGTAGTCGCTGACCATTGTTAGCCAATGGAAATTCTGGTGAGAAGAACTGCAAATAGTACATGAGATTGTTCATTTCATACCAAGAAGAAATTCGTCAACTTACGGATGCACATTAATTACTGACCAACATCGAATAGATTGGCTGCTTGGTCAAGGGGCTGGGAGAAACATCTGGAAGATTGAAATACTCTGGGAAAATGCCCTCTGGATGTCCTTGTGGGAATGGGCATCAAGTGTATAGAACTTACATTAATGCCAGCCAGGGGGAATCTACCAAAGAGGAGGCCCTCAGCTAGCAGGTGGATGGGATGACCCGACCTTGGATGTCAGCTGGCACCAGTCCTAGGCCGATTCAGCTTAGCTAAGCTGCCACCTCATGGAAAATGTATTCTGGATTGAGGATGCTATTTGCTATGAACAGAATTTTGTGCCCCCAAAACTCATTTTGAAACCCCAAACCCTTAATGTGACTATATTTGGGAAAGGGCCTTTAAAAAAAGTAATTAAGGTTAAACGAGGTCATAATGATAGGGTTTTAATTGATAGGATTAGAATCTTTCTAACAAAAAAAAAAAAAATACACCAGAGAGTTCATTTTTGCTCTTACTACCATGTGAAGACACAGCAGGAAGCTGGCCATCTGCAAGCCAGGAAGGAAACAGACAACTTGACAGCCAATTCTGTTCCAAGTGAGGATTGTGATGAAATGTGATGCCAGACTAGGTTGTGGCCTCTCCTATTTCATACGCTTGAATAATATATTGGCCTCACTAGGAACAGAATTGACAGCCAGTTCTGTTCCTCACTAGGAACAGAATTGGCTGTCAGGTTGATATGACTTTAGACTTCCCAGCTTCTAGAACTATAAGAAATAAATTTCTGTTACATGAGCACCCAGCCTATGATATTTAGCTATGGTAACCTGCGAAGATGGACATACTATTCTCCATTTGGTTTGTAAGGGTCAAGGCTTTTGGATCCCCTTGAAGGTTCACCGAAGTTCACTGATATGAGATAGATTGATTAATAGGAGAAAGAACATAAGAATTTATTTAAAGTACGTACACGAGAGCCTTCAGAAATGAGACCCAAAGATGTGGGGGAAATTGTCCATTTCTATGCTTACGTTCAACAAAGTATGGACAGCTATGTAGAAATATGATTGGATAAGAAGCATAGGATCTAATGTTAATAGACTGAGTTGGGAAACCCAGTAAGGCCTGTCTCTTTAGATTCTTCTTGGCATCTCTGGGCATGCATTCTTTCCTTCTGGGCATGAGGCAGGGACCTTCCTGGAATGGGGTCTTATGTCCACCTGGAGTCAAATAAGGTAGGTTAGAGAGTTTATGGATAGTCAGTTTATCCTCAGAATGTTTTTAGGTTCTATGTCTGTCTTTCAGGAAAATCAGTTCAGGATTCTATGATCCACCTTGGGGCAGAGGGATTCTGGTTTCTATAGGTAGCTTCAGCGGAGAATGGGACTGAGAGACAGGAGGACAGGAGAAGGTCAGATAAAAACTACTCCTTAGGATGCTGCTGAGGCCTTTAAATTGGGGTATTGCTTTCTGAACCCCAACACATTGTATCCAATGACCCAATGGGTGATATAAAGCATGGTATTCCCGATACCTAGAATGTGTAGGTCAGGAACAAAATGGTGACAGCCAATCTGGGTCCTATCCCCACCCATCTGGAAACTCAGTTATGAACTCTCGTTTCTCAGTCCACAACCTTTAAATGCTGTCAGTTAAAGGTTCTGGTTTATAGGTCGAGAAAGCTTCTGTTAGCTTCCGTTAACTTAAAAGTTATGAGTGACATCTGATCATTTCAGTATTCTCTTGTCGGTGTATTGGGAGACAACTGAAGAAGTAATAAATCTGGCAGGGATCATCAACTTTGACCACCATGAGCCTCTGGGGTTGCTGCCACTCAAGAGCAGAGCAGTGTGCCTGGGATCAAATGAATTCACTGAGATCTATCTTTGTGTTTTCGTGCCCAGTGATAGCAATTAATAGTTTGCAGCAACCACAACCCAACATGGACAAGACAACTAAGGACTCCAAACCCATGAAGATTGAGATCTTGATTATACAACCAGACCTGCAAACTAGACTAGCTGAAGCCATGTCCAAGGTGAAGAAAACTGAGTTTTACAGGTAGAGGAAGAGCAAACTGGTTCTCAGCAGTAGCTTCCAGACCAGAGGAGCAGCACTTCCTATTTCTTTTTTAGGAGATGTGAATTTGCTACCAGATTTTTGGGAATCAACTCTCTTCCTCCATTTGTTGATTAAAAAACAATCACATTTTGTTTTTAATTTCAGGAGAGAACTGGATAAGAGGTTGCAAACTGATCGGAGGGGCCCTTTAAACGGTAGACTATATCCAATTCACGTTATCTGTGCAATTCCTTTGATTTCAGGTTGGAGATTTGCTGCAAACAGGAAATCTGTTTGCACTTTTCCCACACTTTTGTTGCCACTGCTGCTGTTATAGAAATCCAAGTGCTACCATGAAAGCTGCTCCGGGTCCTGCAGAGGCTCACAGGCACATCCTGCCATGTCCTCAAGTGGACCATGCCATGTAAGCTTGGAAGATGAACTCTTCTCCCTGTCTCTCCCTGAAGACGTGCTTCATAGATACAATAGTCTCCTAGAGGCTTAATGAGGACAGCTTATGAGACTAAGCAATTAGCTCATCACAAATCAGTGTTCTTAATCCCTAGGAGCGCATATTACCATAAAAGAGTTAACTAATACAGGAGCTTTTGCCTTAGGTGCACTTGAAGAACCCTGGGCCATGACAGTAACAGTGATTTTTCTCATTCTCACCTTTCCCTACAGGTCTGGTGAAAGACTGGAATTATTATCACCTTTTTAGAAACCCTATTTGAGATTTAGAGATATTGCAGCAAAGGATCAGTCTATTTTGAAATATTGGTGTTAACTCGTATGTTTCACTGTAAATAAAGATGGTGAAAATACAGTAGTTCAACACCTTTGTTAATTTTCTTATCCTCAAAATTGTCAATTAAATTTAAGTGCATTTTGATGTACATTTTATATAACCTTAATGTTTCACAATATTCCACTCACTATACTTTTATAACAAGATGATTGTTCAGTATCATGATCAAGTAATTTAAATGTTATTAAATATTTACATACTGTGTGCTAGGAACAGACCTAATTTCTGGGAATATGATTCTGAACCTCACAGACAAAATTGTCACCATTGTAGAGCTTATGGTCTATGGAGAAAAAATGCTAATAATCAAGTTAAAAGAAAAATAAATAAATAAAATAAAGCTGAGTGAGAGAATAAAATGACAGAAGAAGGAGGAAATAAGACAGCCTTAATGTTCCCTCAGCATGACTAAGCCTTGGACTGGAGTGTTTCTGACTCAAGGCCTCTGATCTTTCTTTTGTTAGAACATTTGCTTTAGAAACCTTGTAGTTGCAAACTCTGTCTCTCCTCCTTTTAGGTGTAAAGCTTTTTAAACACCCTCTTGCCAGTGTTCCACCCCCAAACAGTCTTTCTCAATGACCTTGGAGCCATCTTTTTGAAATGTATTTAGCAAGAATGATAGAACCCTGCCTCCCAGGCTCTACAGAAGGGTCGGAGCCTAACTTAGGTGAGCATCTTGCTCCAAGTTGCACAATTATCTCCTGTCACAAAGATGAGAGAAAGTTTACTTTTCCTTTGGATAAAGTCAGTTAGTAAACTTAGGTGGCCTGTGATCTCTCCCTTAACCCAGGGCTTAAAACCCTGTTTCTTTAATTTCAGCGGAGTTGATGTCAAACTGGGTTGTGACCTCTCCTATTTAAATAAGCTCAAATAACATCTTTGCCTGCTTAACTGTTGAGTGCAATTTTTTTTTCTCCTTTGACAAAGATCATACTGTTTTGGATAAAGCAGTCTGGCAAACCTTTCTTGAAAAGGTGACATTTGCGTAGAGACATAATAATGGGAAGGGCTGAGCCATTATAAAATATCAGGAAGAATATTCAAGGCAGAGGAGAAAGCAAGTATTCCCTGAGGTAGGAATGGACTTGGCTTGTTTTAGGGATGACATAAATTCAGTACAGTAATAATTAGCTGAGGGAAGAAAGTAAATGAGAGATAAGACCTCAACATTATGAAGGACAGATCTTGGAGCACCTTACTGGCCATGTAAACATTTGCCTTCCACACTGTATGATATGGGGAACCATTTCCACTGGGAGTGGCATACTCTGATCTGTATATAAAAGATCATCCTAGATGCTCCATGGAGAATCAACTGAAGGAAAGGCAAAACTGTAGACATACGAACTATTTGGAGGTAGTTCAGGCAAGTATCAGAGGATGGATACTTATGTCATAATATAAGCATCTGATATGGAGAGATGTGGCCAGATTAGATAGTAGGTTATAGGTAAATGTGCCAACACTTGCTAGAAACAGGATGTGAAATAACTAAGTAATGCTCAGTCTTGTAACTCAGGAAATGAATACATAGTGAAACTGAAGTTTGGCAGCACAGCAACTTATTTGTGGAGGGGAGTAGGGGAGCATAAATATTATTTTGGACATAGTAGAGATGTGAGAAGCCTGTTTGATATTCAAGTGGGAGGAGAAGTAGAAAGTCCAATATATGTTAGCAATCATGAGAGATTATGGCCGTTGTCACTGTCTCCAGGGATTCCCAACCTCCAGAAGAGAGTTAGAGCAGAGGAGGCTGTGACATGTTGTTCAAACTGTTGATCAGTGGGGAAGTAAATCTTACAAAGAGACTGTCAAGACCAAATTTTTAACAGTAAAATGTTAACATAGTCACTTTTTGACCTATGGGTAAGGAGCAGCCAGACCTAACCTCTTTTCTAGAGTGCAAATATTTTTTAAAGGAAAAAGATGCAAAATATGCATTTTTTAAAAAGTGAAACTTTGAATAGAAAAATAAATTAACTGCTTTTGAATGTCCAACATGTTATAGCATTAGTTTCACAAATGAAATGTTATGTATTATTTTTTAAAGCCCTGGTAAAAATTATATAATATGATTCAATGTCCTTTAAACTTAAACATCTATTTTCTTATCATATTTAGGCTTTTATTCCCTCTATAGCCTCATAAACAGAATACAGACATATTTAGCCATTAGTAGCTTCTCGAATCCATACATGTAATTTATTCTGAGTATGGGAAGAGAAAGGTTGAAGTTTTTTTTTCTGTCAAACATCAAAAGAAAAATTTTTTAAATAGATGTCATGTCTCCAATTATTTAAACAGCCTGAAATTTGTACAATCATGATGATCTCTTCCTATGAAACAAGGCACGTCATTTTAGATAGATCATATTGTAGACGTGTTCCACACAAACAAAAAATAATTTTCCCTTTATCATAACAACAAGCATTGGCTAATGTGCTTTATTACAGTTATTCAGAATAGTTATAAAAATCATATGTAACTCATTTTAAAAATTATTCATCTAAACCTCATCTTCAAAGATGGTATATCATGGCTCTCTTGACTGGCAGTCTTCCTGAGCTGTATTATTCCCCACCAAAATTTCATTAAAAACCATAAAGTATGAGAAATTACAGATTTTTATGAGGTTTTAAACATTATTTATACTAGCTAAACTGGCTAAACTGCTCCTGTAAACCTACCTTTGCCTGTGTACTGTATAATGGATTCCCCCATATAAGCTTCCTGCCCTGGCACTCTTCCTTGATAGAAATCCCGAGCTCTACAATGTCAGTGAGTTGTTAATATCTTCTCAGAAAGCCTTAAGTGAATGTGACAGTTGCTAGTAATTATTAACCTTGCGTTGAACCAGTAATTAAACGATGAGGCTTGAATGGGGAGGGAGTTGGCGGCAAACTTGCCTACCCTTGCTCAGCGATCCTTCTGATTCTTCCTGCCCTAAGCTGACATCATTAAAGCTCATTATTATGTCTTGACAAAGCTAAAGATTTAAATCATTACATGGAACATATTTTAGATTCTATACACCCATTTTTAAGTCAAGCAACATTTTATGTATACTTCAGTTCTATTTTTTTAAAGAAGAGTAAAACAAGACAAACAACATTAATTCTAAGTTTAAGCTACCTTTCTGAAGAGTAGTTTGGCTAATTCCCTAAATAGATTGGAAATATACAGTAATACATGATATTTGTCTCTGAAGTAGTCCCTAAGTTTTAGAAGCTTTCTATTTTCACCATCAATAAACTTTGTCTTGGCTAATTTAAAAGTGCATACATGATAAGGAGATAAAAAGAGCTTAAGGAAAGATTCATTAACGGCCTTTTAAGTGCCAAGTATGCTTCTTACTGTTTGCTCATTGAACCATTTAATCCTCACATCAACCCTATTCTCTCTGTCACTTTGATGAAAAAATAGCTGAGGCTCAAAGTGTTTATGTTACTTGTTCACAATTATTAAGCTTTCTTGGTAATTGTGAGCAAAAGAACAATTTTGCCTCTCAACTTTGAAAGAAATTGCTTTCTCTAGCAGATAGTGAGTGATAATGCTGGGATTTGCTGAATGAAGAGAATTGGACACAAATTAAAATTTCACTATGAATAGTTTCTGTCAGCACGTGGAAGAGCAAAACCTACCTAACAGTATGAGAAGTGAATCTTTCTAAATGGTCATGCGTTATTAAGCAACTAAGATATATTGCATTATTGATTATATAATTCATTTCTTCTGAGAACCTGCAAGAATGAAAATTACTATCACTCCTGGATCCAATGGATATTTTTGGACAAATTCAGGACTAGATTGTGTTCGTGTCTTTTGTTTATTTCTCCACCCTACTTCTCATTTTTAGATGGTATATTCAAGCTAATTTTATCAATACTTGAAACAATCCTCTAGCTGGGAAGTCAGATCTACAGAATATAAGTTGTAAGACTGCAATTTATCTTGCAGCTAGTTAGGACAGACACTGACTTAGGGACAGGGAAATTTATTATATGCTTCTCATAATTAAGGTTGACAAATTTAGCAAAGAAAAATACAGAATGCACAATTAAATTCCAGATTTAAAAAAATTTTAATACAAGTATGTCTCTTACAATATTTGGGACATTCTTACACTAAAAAAATGTTCGTGCATTATCTGAAGTGCAAATTTAACTGAGCATCCTGCATTTTATCTAGCAACCCTACTCTTGGGATCTGAAGTGGGATATTTTTTCTCTACAAATAGGAAACAATGAAATAAATGTAAAATCGAAAACAGAAAACAACAGATGCTGGCAAGGCTTGGAGAAATAGGAATGGTTTTACACTCTCGGTGGGAGCGTAAATTAGTTCAACCATTGTGGAAGACAGTGTGGTGATTCCTCAAGGACCTAGAACCAGAAATGTTATTTAACCCATTACAATGGAATTACTGGGTATATACCTAAAGGATTATAAATACAATGCCATTACTGGGTATATACCCAAAAGATTATAAATCATTCTACTATAAAGACACATGCACATGTGTGTTTACTGCAGCACTATTTGTAATAGCAGAGGCTTGAAACCAACCCAAATGCCCATCAATGATAGACTGGATAAAGACAATGTGGCACATACACACCACGGAATACTATGCAGCCATAAAACAGAAGGAGTTCATGTCCTTTGCAGGGAATGGATGAAGCTGGAAGCCATCCTTCTCAGCAAACTAACCCAGGAACAGAAAATCAAGTACTGCATGTTTTCACTCATAAGGGGGAGTTGAACAATGAGAACACATGGACACAGGGAAGGAAACATCACACACTTGGGCCTGTCGGGGAGTGTGGAGAAAGGGGAGGGAGAGCCTTAGGACAGATACGCAATGCATGCTGGGCTTAGCCTAGATAACTGCTTAACAGGTGCAGCAAACCAACATGGCACATATATATCTATGTAACAAACATGTGCATGTTCTGCACATGTATCCCAGAACTTAAGTAAACCAACATAAAATAAAATGACAATAGTTAAGTAAACAAAGAGGAAAAAGAAGGGCTTTTCAGGAAGAGGTGAAGTATGAATGACACAGTGGCAGAAAGCCTGGAGAAGAGAAGGGACTGAAAGAGGGCCAAAGGCAGGTGTGGCGAGAGTACGGGGAGATATATTTTAAGACAAGCGCACAGAGGCGAGTTGGGGCCTGACGTGGAGGTTCATGATGGGCAGTGTGATAGGCAGCCTCTAAGAGGTCACCAGTGGTTCCTTCCTCCCGGTATTCATGCCATTGAGTCTGGGGCTCGTGATTCAATTATAAGATTGATAGCAATTCTTTTAGCAGAATAGGTTACATAAGCTGTGATATTCATTTTACTCTGTCCTTGTAACTTTTTCTTCATCTCAAGCCAGCTACTGTGTATCAAGGAACTGATATCGCTATTCAAAAGCCAGTTAGATCTTGAAGACTGACAACAGCCACATGCTTGAAGTTGGAGGAAACTTATTCTCTGTCAAGCCTTAAGAAGGCTGATGTGCAGGCCAAAACACTGATAGCAGTTATAGACCCTAAGCCACATTCCCGAGCACACAGAAACTGTAGGAGATAAATGCATGAGTGTTGTTTTAAGCTTCTGGGTATGGGGGAAATTCATTACACTAAAATAACTAATATATGGGAGTTAAACTTTATACTAATAAGAGTGAGAAGCTATTTAAGGGTTTTAAAGAAGAACAGTAACCAATGCATCATTTATGTTTAAACTTTAGCTGCGGTGCAAAAACCGATGGGGAAAGGGGAATTGCAAAAATAGATACAGATGCACGTTAGGAGGCAATCATAGTAGCCCAGATGAAAAATGAACCTGACTGAGGGAAGTGGTGATGTTAAAGAGATAAAAAGTAGAAAAATATCAAGAGACGTTTAGGAGCTAAAATAATCAGGAGCTGACGTCGAAAGAGTGAGGAAGAAATCAAGGATGGTGTCCTTCTGTCCGGCTCACAACAGTGTCCCTGGCTGAGATAAAGAACCCCAGGAAAGGACCAGATTTATCCTTTCTGCTTACTTCTTGTTCTGACGCTTCTGGCAGTGACTTAAGTCACTTAAATGGGGCTGTGACATAGATATTCTTTCCTCTTATCTCCTGCAGAGTCAGCCCAGCCAACACCTGGGTTCAGCTAGCACTGCATTCTCTAAACCAGCTCTCTTTTCAGGGAGCATTGCCTCTGGCTGCCGCATCCACCACAGAATTCAGAATTGCCCCAGGGGTACACGTAACCAGCTGTAAGATAAACTGCAGTCTTACAACATATATTCTGTAGATCTGACTTCCTAGTTACAGGATTGTCTGAACTATTGATAAAATTAGCTTGCATAGACCATCTAAAAATGAGAAGTAGGGTAGGGGAATAAAGAAAACACACAAACACAATCCAGTAGTGAATTTGTATTTTGCCACTTATGAGATGTAAATGTGTTTCTTACCTTTTTTTCCCCACTATCATGCTTCTAAGTATCTTTTAAAGATTTTTACTCTAATTATCCTTTCCCCTAAAATGTGTTACCCACAGATATATTCTATATAAAATATCATTTGGAGAGCCATGTATTATTTTAATGTCTATGTTTTTTCCTTATTCCCACAAGAACCCATTTTTACTCCACTGAGGACAAGATCACCCCATTGAGAATGCATAATACCACATACAGAATGGTAATCCACATTCAATAAAAATAAAGGCTGGTGAGTTTCAGCAACTTACTATAGAAAAATTTTCATTTTACTATACATGCATTTAACAAATCATACTGATGGTTGCAGGAATAAAGTAAAAAAAAAAAAAACCTGACAGTTGTGCTTTAAATTCTCAGATTTTTTTTTTCTCTAGTACTGCTCTATGAAAGAGTCATATATGCAAAGTGACCCCCAAATGCTGAAGGAGCCAAAACAAAGAAGGAGGCAGACACATCTATTTTGTCAGTATTGGGTGATTTATTAAGAGAACTCACCAATGGAAGTGTGGTCTCCAGCTGCCACAAGACAGGTAGATCTCTGCCCGGTGACTCCCTAGACTCAAAGATTCTCTACCTAAAAGAAGGGGCATACCTGCTCCAGCAAGACAACTAAAGGCCCCCTCAGGAACAGACAAGAATGCTATGTGTGTCAAAGCCTATAATCTGTGTGATAACATCAAGGTTGATATGTTCTTACACAAAGGACAATAACTAAGTAGAAACCAGGAGGCATTCCTGAGACGGGGGCTGATCAGAAGTCAGCAGGGCAGATTAGCATCCAAGATGGAATCATCTGTGTTTCCACAGATACAAACCCATAACTGTGACCCAGGAGATTGTCATTATCTGACGAATGGCTTAGGTTTCTCTTCCATGGAACTGTTTCCTATGTTGCTAAGGAGAATGAGATTGTATTTTATACATTATGCCAAGCAGACCTATCCGTGCAGTAAGGGAAGGTCAAGCTCACCTAAATTATAAGACTGGTATAAAGACTAAGATATAAAATAGACTTTAGAAACCAGGCAACAATGCCTGATGCAATAATGTATTTGGTATGAATATATTACAATGTATTCATTATTAATATTATTTTGTACTGCAATGGCATATTTACTATATTGCTGAGAAATAGAAGGGTCTCCTTTGGGACATGTTGTCCCAAGGAGTCTCTGAGTTTGTTGATAAATGGATTCACCAGGAAAATCATGTTCCCACCTGGGTCATATCTTAATAAAGAAACCCCTTGCTGCCTGAGGCCTGAGTCCACACAGTGGATCAGCTGGTACCATAGGCAAGTTGGACAGTGAGCTGGAATCACAATTGGAAATTAACAACAAAAAATTAAAACCTACCTAGAAAATGATTTCACACTAAAAACCAGACTCTTGAGTCAAAAACCTTAACTTTAAAACAAGCCCATGTGTATTTAAACAGTGTATCTAAGGAAACCATGCATTGCTACCAGATAAAGTCACCTGGTCGAGTCAATATAAACCATATATTGTCATCAGGCAATGCCTATTTTGAATACATTCATTCTTTCAACAAATATTTATTGATTGACCGCTGATTGCTAAGAACACTGTTGGGCACAAACAGTGCACAACGGCCCACTGTTGGGCTACAGAAAAAAATTGAAATAAAATAATTGGCCTCAATGAGCTCATAGACCAAGAGAAACACGGACGAGCAGTCACCGGCAAAACTGGTCCACAATGGATTATTCCTAGTGTCAAGGATAATGTGTGTTGTTGCCTCTCAGACAAGATGCAACAAAGGAAATATCAGAAAAGCTAAATCTTAAAGGAAAGTCATACCGGAAAGAAGCCTGCATATGCCAAAGTATCTTCCATGGAGCGTAAGATCCTCAAGTTATCCTTTTTTTTTTTTTTTTTTTTGAGTAATGATTTTTGAAAAAGCATCTCATAAATTTAAAATGTTAAGTTATTACTGTGATTTAAATACATTGATCAGATTAGTTATTCAACCATATTAAATTATAGATCCCAGGAAGGATAAGGAACAAGGTAAACTAGCTTTTAAATCTGGAAGGTAACTGGTCTTGGGAGATTAGCCAGCATAGAAGACCAAGATAGTCTTCAACACTGGCAAACTTGTGCATTTTAATTATGGAGAACTTAATGAGAATTTAGCGTATCAGAGAAACACTGCTTCTTTCATTATTTTTATTTTAAACTTGCTCTGATTTTCTGTTCTTTGGGTGAAAAAGATTTCGGTACTTTTGTAACAAAACAGGATGATGAATACCTACCAGATGACTACCTACCAATTTAAGCTTTTTTTTTTTTTTTTTTGAGATGGAGTCTTGCTCTTGTCACACAGGCTGCAGTGCAATGGCATGATCTGGAGTGCATGGCTAACTGCAACCTCTGTCTCCCCGGTTCAACCAATTCTCCTGTCCCAGCCTCCAGAGTAGCTAGGATTACAGGTACCTGCCACCACACCTGGATAATTTTTGTATTTTTAGCAGAGGTGGGTTTTCATCATGTTGGCCAGGCTGGTCTTGAACTCCTGATCTCGTAATCTGCTCATCTCAGCCTCCCAAAGTGCTGGGATTACAGGCGTGAGCCACAACCCTTGGCCCCAGTTTAAGCTTTAAGCCAAATTTTTCCTCCTGTGTAGAGAATCTTTTAACCCTCTTAGATATAGGTGCTTACAATTACCTTCATTCTCCCATAATACCATGTGAGGTCTTCTGCCACAGCACTTTTTATTCATGCATCTGTTCATTCATTCCACAAATATTTATTGACTGTTGTTTAGTGCCGTAAACGTTTTCATAAGAGGCCATTAGACTAAAAGAATGAACAAGACAGGCTTGATTTCTGTTGTCATGGAGCTTATATTTTCAAATGAGACTTAGAGATTTTCTTGTGTTTCCCCTAAAAAGTTGCAAATTCTTTACAAGAAAGATTCATGAATTATTCAATTTAGTATTTCAGAATTTAACATAGTCACTGGCACTGGCCATAAACAATAAATAAGAAATGTTTTTAAAATGTGCAATGAAAAACAGGGTTTTTTGTTTGCTTGTTTTAAAAGATAGGCACGTTGTTATATTTAACACAACATACGCTATGGAAAAAGGAGCAAATGGATTAAAATTTATGCAACAGACAAGTATTATGATTTGTATTTCAAATAACATGATTGATTGACTGTTCAGAGATGTTAAGTGATTTTTTCAAGGTCATAGAAGTTATACTGCTAAGATTCAAGTGCAAGCTGACTCTAAAGCGACTGCCTTTAACCAAATCTACAGTCCAGGTGGTTTACTCTCCAGCATCAGCTTTGTAGATTCTTGGCCATTGTGGCTGCTGGCCGACATTACTTCTATATTATTTTTAAATAAACTTTTTATGGAGATAAACACACACACACACATGCATACATGCAGAAAAGTGCACAAACAGAAAAATCTTAATAAAATGAAAGCAAACATGTAATGGATACACAGAACAAGAAATACAATATTATCCTTGCCTCAGAATTCCAACTAACTCTTGCCCTCCTCATAATTAAGTGCCCCTGACACACACACAAATAACCATTATTTTGACTTCTAACACAAGAGATTTGTTGTTTCTCTTTGAGTTTTGTTATTTTTTTTCTCTAAAGACAGTTACTCAGTATATATGTGTGTCTATCTTCATTCAACATTGTATTTGTGAAAACTTGTGATATAGCAATTGTTAATTCATTCCCATGGTGTTTTGTTGTAACTTACTGTATTTCTCTGTTCTAATGCTGATGCACATTTGTTGGCAGTTTTTGTTTATTATGAATATCACTGCTATAAGCATCTTCGTACATATTATTTGCTAAACAGTTTTGATGGGTATTTACCCAGCAATGAATTTGTTGTATGAGTATATGACAAAGATTCCCAAAGTGCTATGGACGAGAGTAACAAGCATTGTTTGAGCATTCCAATTGTTCCACGTCCTTAACACCGTTCAGTCGTGATTGTTGGGCTTTTTCCTTTCTTTATTGTAGTTGTCATCTTATTGGTAATATCAAATTGAAGTATTGATTGGCATTTTCTTAATTACTAATAAGGTCAAGCAGGCTTTACATAAATTTACTGACTATATGTATGTTCTTTTTTGTAAACGGGCACTCAGGGTTTTGTCCATTTTAAAAACTTGATCTTGCATTTTTATTGATTTGTAGAAAATTCTCTATTCTTAAGACTGGTTCTTAATCAGACATAAATATTGCAAATATCACCATTGGTGGCTTATTTGCATAATTGTAACTGTGTCTTTTAATGAACAGAAATTTATGTTTTAACACAGTCCAGTTGTTCTATGTTATCCTTTACATTAGACCAATATGAAAATAATCTTTGCCTGCTCCAAGGTCAAGGGTAATGACTTTTGTTATTTTATCTTCCAGAAGCATTTTAAATTTATTTGCCATAATTTATCATAATATCATCTTATGAACTTCTTAAAATCTATAGAATCTGTGCTATTGTCTACTTTTTAAAAACTTTTCACCATTTTTTTCTTCTTATTGACTAATTTTTGCCATAATTTTTCAATTTCATTAATCTTTTTCCTCTTTCAATAATGTCTTCAGTTTCATTGAGTCTCTCTATTCTATATTTATTATATCTTTTACTACTTTCTCTTTTTCTCATTATTACTGACTTCTTTTTCTTTTGGATATCCTGTTTTCAAATAAGTTAATTATAAATTTGTAAAACAGATACCTAAATCTCTATTATTCAACAGTTCTTTACTTATGTATACATTGGGGCTATGCACTTCAATATGCATATACTTCCATTCATTAAAAAGTTGACCTTCTTTCTCACTTTTGCCCTTTATATAAACATGTATCTTTAGTCTCTGAATTCTTATAATATATTACTTTTGTTGGTGATGTTTATTTTTCTACATTGTGAAAACCTAGGATGATTTTACTTTTATTGACCCTAACAATATTAAGAGTTTCTTGAAGATATAGATAGATTTCTCTTACTGGTCTTAGAAAATTATTAAACATTATATTTTCAACTTTTTTTGTCATTCTCTGTCTCCTACTTTTGTGGGAATCCAACTTTCAGACTTTTTTACTGTCTCCAATACATACAGCTTTTAAGCTATTTTTAATATTAAGGAACAATTCCTTAAATAGTCCAAGGTTCAGTTTGAATGTTTTCTACTGATCTTTCCACAATTCATTGATTTTCTCCTCATTTGATTCCAATATTTGGCTAAAATTATTTATTTGCATAATAATGTGTGTGCATGTGTGTCCTCATGTTTCTGTATTTGTGTGTGTGTGTGTGTGTGTGTGTGTGTGTGTGTGTATTCTGGATGCAAAATACATATTGTATTATATATATATATATATATATATATATATACACACACACATGTATATATATTTGTTCTAGACTTTACATGTGACCTTTTTATCAATGTTAATTCTCTGATTAAAAACTTTACAACATATTATATATTTTCTTCAACATATATTTTATGGTTTTCTGGTAATTATAACCCTGTCATTTGTTGGCCTGATTCTATTGTTGACATTTTTCTTCAGCTAATTTTTAGTATTTCTAGTCATACATAGTCAAATGCTTGTGTATTCATTTCCTAAGGCTGCTGTGACTAACAGAAACTGAGTGGCTTAAGTCAATAAATAATTATTATCTCACAGTTTTGGTAGCTAGACATCTAAAGTCAAATTTTCTGCAGCACTATATTTCCATTCAGGTATCTGGGGAAGAATTCTTCCTTCCTTGTCTCTTCCAGCTGCTGGTGTCTACTGGCAATCCATGGCATTCCTTGCTTTCTAACGGCACCACTCCAGGCTCTGATTCCATTATCACATAGCTTCTTCCTTATATGTGTGTTTCTCTATATTCTCCTCACTTCTCTGACATCAATCATTGAAATTAGGACATAATCTAACTTAGTGTGACCTCATTTTAGCTTGATTACGTCTGCAAACATCTTATTTGTAAATAAGGTCATATTCATAGTTACCAAGTTTAGGACTTGAACATAGGTTTTGAGGAGAAAGTGCTGCTGGATATTGTGAATGAAAGTGCTGCCAAATATTGTGAAACATAGAGTGGAAAAAAATTTGATTATTTTCCACTCTAGAGGAAAATAACATTATCAAATATATGCTGAGCATACAGAGCAGGAACTGAGCTGACTTAAGGTTGAATATAGCTTTTGTAGGACTACTGATTAATCCATACCTCTACAGTTTATATTATCAGAACTCCCCACCAAGACTTTAATATTATAGGTTCTTTCCTTTTTGGCAGATTATATTTCTTGTTTTTTGCTCCCATGTTACTATAAGACTGATACAATCTCTTCTCTGCTTTTCAGAGGCTTTGAGTTTACCATTTTATCTCTTTACACTACGGAGATTAAGAAATTAGCATATTCATCTGGGAGACAACTGAACTGCCAGATTTATTTCTCTTTTTTTTTTTTTTCCTCTGGAATTTTGGACCTTAATGCTTGGTTTTCCTTAAAACCCTCAAACTCAAAATTTTGTCTCTTCAACCTTATGAAATTGCTAGAACTCTGATGTTTTATTTGCTCTATTCAATAATCTTCTTATTTGTTTCCAGCTGCCCTAGCTGATATCTTATGGATCACAGAGAAATCTGTACTTGGGCTTTTCTCAAGTTTTTGATTTCCAAATGTTAAATCAAATGAAATTGTTGTTTTAGACCACTAGGTTCTGAGATTCTGAGGTAGTTTATTACACAGTAGCAAAAAAAAAAAAAAAAAAAAAAAAAAAAAAAAAAAAAAGATTTGGCAATGTTAATTCATTTAACACGTATTATTACCAACTTATTCTTACTTGCTTTTTCTAATGTTGAGAATAGTAAACTAAATACTCCACCTAATAACCTATTTTTAACTAGAGGGCGCACAAAACATAAAAATGTTTCATGAGATACAGGTGGAGTCACCGAATAAAGCATCTTCCCAAATCAAAATAATGATAGTAAAATAAAAGCAAAGTCTTGCTATGTGGAAATATTTATACCCTTTAAACATTCTTTTTTTCTCTTCCTGTAACACACAAATGAATAGCAGAACTCTTGTTACTATGAATTGGCAAGTATAGTAATAGAAGTCTACCCACTGTGGATGGGAGGCAGAAAAGGGAGTAAGAGCCTGAATTACTGAGGGCGTGAGTAAACAGCCACATTAGCCCTGGCCTCCTGTCTCTCAAATTATTATATAGGACAGATAAGTTGCTATTTTTTCATGACACTCTTTGCTTAGGTTTTCTGTTATATACCAACAAATTCATCTTTTAAAAATAGAGATATAACATAGATATATTGTTCTAAATGGAACGGGAACTGTTTTGAAATACGATGGCATTACAATTTTCATATAACTAAGAATATAATAGAATTGTTAAAATGCCCTCTCCCACAGGTGGTTATTTTAAAAATTTGTATTAGTTTTTAAAGGTTCATTAAAATGAATTATTGGCAATGTGTTTTAAAGATTAAGGCAATTCATTTTTCTTCAAAGAAAGAAGATGTATGCTTTCATAACACATGGAGTAAACCAAAATGGAACTTTCCTTTGACAATTAGTAAAATATTATATTCAAAATCATACAATGACAAAATACCCTGTGTATAGTAGGGTGCAGATACTCATTGTTTCAAAAATCTAACATATAACTATTTGAATTTCATATAGTTATGAAGCAGCAACTTAATTTACTTTATAAAACCATAACATTCCATCTTAGAGACTTTTGAGCTGAGAACATTCAGGGTTAAATTCCTTTAGGCAATATATATCATTATGAAACTAGAAGAGAAAATCAATTTTCTAAGATTAGAATCAGAGCCTCATTAAAATATTCATTATGTATGTGAGATATTCTTGTGGTCCACAGAAGTACCAGACTGAGTGACAGAAAAGATTTTCAGGCCAAAACTTGCTTCATTGGGAATGAGAATTGGTTGGTTAGAAAATCTCAGCAGCTGAAAGCTACTTCTGTATAACATTATGTTGCATGCTAGAAACCCACTGTCATATCAACCTCTTTCCCAAAACTTTTAAACTTAATCTGACTTTGCAACAAAGTTACATTGATATTGCATAGAAGATTAAAATTATCCATCAATAATTTATAGTAAATATACTAGAATATGCTTAATTCACAAACTATGAGACACAGATATGTATTTATATAACTATGTAATGGGACAAAATATATCAATGATATACTCCGTAGCCAAGAGAAAATTATTCCTTGAAGTACTTCTACTTTGTTTTATAAGTTCGATGCCATTTAGCATGATCTAGAAGAAAAATGAAATAAACTGCATTATGAAGAAGCAGGCCTGAGTGTAATATGAAAATAAAGCTTCCCATAGACATTTTTAAAAATTGTGATTAATCTTGACCAGGACTAATCTAAGAAGTAAAGAAAATGACTTAGCTTTGTCTTGATGAAATTCAATGGAAACTTCCATTACTTTATTTTAGAGAAGCTTAGGCTTTAAGTTATAGTTCAAGTTTTCTTTTTTTAACAATACAAGTGGTTTTTATTAAAAGCACTGCACAAATTTTCAGTCAGGGTTCAACCTGAAAAACAGAACCACAAGAGGAGAGAAAAAGAGACAGAAACAGAGACAGACTGAAGAATTGCTTTTAAACAACTGTGAATGCTGTCTAGTTAAGTTCATAGTTTGTATTCTTGTAGTAAATAGATTAGACAAGAGGTAGATCATGAGCAGAATATAACCCTACAGAGGCATGGACAGGAAAGACATCCAGAGGTGAGATTCAATTTCCCTCTCTCAAAGGGAGGCCAAGCCTTCTTTTAAGACCTCCTAATTGGATAAATGAGGCCCATTCAGGATAATGTCACTGAATAAATGTCAGCTGTTTATAGAGACTTCACATCTACAAAATCTCTTTATAGCAGCACCTAGATTCATGTTTGATTCAAACATTGGGGACTTAGGTCAGCATAGCAAAAAACATGTAAAGCATCTATACAATTTTAGAATAAATCTAAAATTCATAAAATTAATTAATTATCCAAACTTTCAATTATGTAATTTAAGTTCCAGCATTAAGAAGTTGAAAACCAGCCAGGCTCAATGGCTTATACCTATAAGCCATCAGGAGGTCAAGGAGGGCGGATCACTTGAGGTGAGGAGTTCGAGACCAGCCTGGCTAGTGGTGAGACCTCTGTCTCTACTAAAAAATACAAAAATTAGCTGGGCATGGTGGCACATGACTGTCACTACTCTAGAGGCTGAGAGAGGAGAATTGCTTGAACCTGGGAGGCAGAGGATGCAGTGAGCCAAGATCACCCTACTGCATTCCAATCTGGGCAACAGAGTGAATCTGTCTCAAAAAAAAAAAAGTTTAAAATTTTCTCAGAGGGAATAGAAAAGAAAAAACTCACTGATGGTGATTCACAAGTTGGAAAATAAGTATACAAAGTAAGAGCTGTGAGGCCCAAGAATATTTTATATGTGGTTTTATTGCCACAGTATTTAGGATCTATGAAGTGATGTTTATGGCTCGGTATGAAAGTTTCTTTTCCTTAATATGCCACTGCCCTTCATTCAGGTTTTAGAAAATTTAATTTTCTTTTCAAGGTAGACAATATTTTTTTCAGGTTTGAAATTTATTTTGTGAAGTGAATGTGGCAGAGGAGTCTAAAGAATAAGGCTGTAATGATCAGTGTTACATAGGCGATAACTTTTATGGAGCAATGTGCTTTGAAGACATACAAATGTACCAACACACCATCTGAATACAAAATACATGGAGACATACATTAGTCTTCTATCACATCCTTATCTTCTTCTTCTCCCAATTACCTTACTAAAGGCAACCAAACAAGGTTTAGAGAATTTTGAATCTCTACTCGTATGGCTTTCTATATTTTTAAGAAGTAGGCAAGAACAAGCAGAAGCAGATGATATTTTTTTTTCTCAAAGAGAGATCAAAATGCATAAAATATGAGTCAACGAGGCTAGTTTTTCAGTTGTATGAGCCTTAGTTGGTGATGTTCCTTGTTATTAATATATTGCTCGGTCTCTGCTTTCTCCATTACTAAAAGCAAGGAAGATTCACCCTTAAACATTACCTTGCTCTTGGTTGGACAAACAGTGAGTTACAAAAAGAAATTCCAGGAAATGAGTATGCTATTTCTTAGCAAAGATTTTTAAACTGCTTATTTTTCCTTTGTAGTTCTAACTTTGCTTTTGAAAGCTGTGTCTATCTTTACCATTCGTCAGAGATGCTATCGATACGCACTTCATTCATGAATGATAAACTTGAAATACACACAACTTTTAAAAATAAAATGGTCTACCTTATATGAACTGAATTATTTTCCATAATAATGCAAACAGTAGTCAATTACACTACACTCTTTTGTAAACCTCATCTTCTTAGATTTGGCCCTGGATTCCTTGACTAAGTTCCTAAAAGCTATTTCTGTCTCCATCCATTGTCACTTGAGGGCCTATTCACTTGGACCTTTACTCAGATATTGGCCAAAATGCCATAAATGATGATATTCAGTCTCTTCTCAGACTATGGGGACTTTTAGAAACAGGATATTCCTTAGGGAAGAAGACAATGGAACAGCAGCGACTATAAGACCCATAGAAAAAGTCATTGTTTTTACTTGTATTTGGAAATAAATTTGGGCACAGAGTCCTGTGTATAATAGGCCTATTACACTTTGGATTTTACTTACTCTGATCTAATTTATTTCATTTGTGCCAGAAATCAAGTTGTAGAAATCTATAATGCATTTAATTATTACCCTTTGCATGCAAAATTTACAATTTTTTCTCACAAATAAAACATGTTAGAAAAAGCCAAGATACAAAGTAGAAAAACACATATTAATTATAACCCTAAAAGACACGAAGTTTTTAATTTTATTTTTATTTCTTCAGTTACTTAATACCTAATATCAGAGAAAACATTATTATCAAAACACTTCGAAATGCTATGATTTATACAATTTTCACTTAACCTCATTTATATTTACTTTATATGTAAATATTTTTATCTGATACTTGGAGAGGCCATGCTGAAATTGGGAAGGAAATTGAAGATAAGACATAAGGAAATAATGGAAAAATATATGAAGATTGATTTGAACCAATATTCCTGCTGAATCCTTATAGAAAAGATGGTTACATTTATACAAATCTGCTTAATGTCATTAAGGAACTAATAAGACTGTAAAAAATTATAGGTCCAGAAACTAGAAAAGTATTTTAAAACGAAGAAAAGTGAGTCCAGCATGTGAAGATGCTTTCTCTTTGGAGTTCTACTTCTAAAAGAAATTCTTATTCTAGAAAAGCGCCACTTCTCAAATTTGATAGCATATTTTAAAATCTATAGGAGTATATAAATAAGAGTCCAGGCTTTTCCTACTCCCTGGTGGTATGGTTTGAAGACCGTCAGCAGGGCTGATGGTGCAGATTCTGATCTAATCTTGAAGGCCTAAGAGGCAGGAGAACTGAGGGCCAATCCATGTTCTAGCTCAAGCACTCACAAGTAGAGAGTGAATTCAACTTTCCTCTGCCATTTTGTTCTGTTCAGGCCCACTGTGAGAAACACACTTTCACTCATCCAAACTGGAAGAACACAGATAGGAGTGTTGGTCTTTGCTAGCAGCATAGAAAGTGCATCAATATTATCAAGATTGTCATTGGTTATATCAGCACAATTACAGAGAAAACTTGGTAAATAATGTTGCTGTGGGGGCTTATGAAATTTTTGGTCTGTTCCGTTTTCTCAAGGAAAGGAAGAGCTAAGTTATCAACAATGAAAACAGATTGGGGAGGAGATAGTGAAGATTTTAAAGAGAGAGATATCAGGGGAACATTCTTCTAGACGTGAGTAAGTCTCAATAAGTGAGTAAAACGTGTGACTGCCAAGAAACACTAAAGACTGCACTGACCAAGAGGAGAATCATGAGTTTAGTAAGACTGGTCATCTAATGGTGTATTTCTTACCTTTGATCATGTTCAGCTGCAGTTTCAGGACACAGGTGCAAAGCAGGTCAAGACTGAGATATAATCAGAGCCTAAGTTTAGCCGAACAAGGACAAAGCTAGGGAGAAGAAAGATTGTGGAAGCCAAATGCAAGGAAATGGTTATGATGATTGGACTTTCATCTCTGTAATGAAAGAAGTGAAAAAATGGAGTGAAAAAGCAAGTCTATAAATCCTAAATTTTGGTGGGATCTAAGGGTGCACTAGCAATGGAAACTAGTAAAAAAAATTAGGAATGCAATTTGATGATGATCAGAGAGTAGAATGCTTCAGAATGGATTCTAGAGGGATTGGAGTTATAGATAAAGACAAAATATAAGCTATGAATAGGGGTTGAGAGTTTGTAGTAGGGTAAAGAACAAGATTCTTGAAGGAGAGTTAGACCCTTAAGAGGCTCCAAGGAATTGATGGCTCATACACACATATATTTACAGCTCAAATAATTACCACAGGAGAGGTGTATTAGTCTGCTCTCACACTGCTATAAAGAACTAACTGAGTCTAGGTAATTTATGAAGAAAAGTGGCTTAATTAACTCAGAGTTCCACTGGCTTTGCAGGAGGCATGACGGAGAGGCCTCAGGAAGTTTACAATCATGATGGGAAGCAAAGGACAAGCAAGCACCTTCTTCACATGGTGACAGGAGAAAGTGAGAAAGAAACGGGAAGTGCCACACACTTTTGAACCAACAGATTAAGTGAGAATTCACTCACTATCACAAGAACAGCAAGAGGGAAATCTGCCCCCATGATCCAATCACCTGCCACCAAGCCCCTACTCCAATTCGACATGAGATTTCGGCCAGGACACAAATCATATCAAGTAGTATAGGAATCACATGGTAAATTTCAGTTACATCAGTTCACTGTAAGTCATTTTTAATGAAAGAGATACCAGCTCTATTGTCATTTTATATTTAAGATTCACTGTATTATAGTTTAAACATTTAAATACAACTAAAGGAAATGGAAAAAGAAGAAAACGATTATAATTAATATCTGTAATGGTTAATTTCACATTTCAACTTGACTTGGCCATGAGATGCCAAGATAATTGGCTAAATGTTATTTCTAGGTGTATATGTGATGGTGTTTCCAGATAAGATTAGCATTTAAATGGGTGGTCTGAGTAAGGCAAATGGCCCTTCTCCATGTGGGTGCGTGTAAGAAAACATTTTAAATGGTCCATTTTCTAGGCATGACGAATCTAATTACCGGCAGCAAGCCTGCAGAATGTAACAAACCACATGGTTAACGCACCTAGAAGGTCACAATAAGTGAACAGAATGTAGAGGAGGGGTCAGCCAGTAAAAGAGAAGTAAGGCTCATTACTGGGAAATCAAAACTTACGTGGGGAAGGGGATGGAGTACAACCCTATAAAGGGGATAATGAAACTTAGGCAATGTCCAGGAAGATTGCAACCCCATAGTACTCGACCAATGAGGAAGGTGGGGAGGAACTTGCATCCTATAAAATAAATTACCTGCTATAACTGTCCCAGGTGTGCCTGCCTACCAGACACCTGATCTTGCAAGGCGGCCATTAAGAGTCTGGCTTCTGCTGTTCTTCGCGTCTCTGAGTCCGTTCTTTCGGTTTGGATGAATGAAAGTGTGTTTCTCACAGTGGGCCTGAACAGAACAAAATGGCAGAGGAAAGTTGAATTCACTCTCTACTTGTGAGTGCTTGAGCTAGAACATGGATTGACCCTCAGTGCTCCTGCCTCTTAGGCCTTCAAGATTAGATCAGAATCTGCACCATCAGCCCTGCTGACGGTCTTCAAACCATACCACCTGCTTTCCTGGGTGCCCACCCGACAGATGGCTGATTGTGGGATCTCTTAGCCTCTGTAATCACATAACGAATACTCTACAATCAATCTCTGTTACCATCTAATATAAACTGTGTATATAATACATTATATATAATACATATATTGTCAATAATATATACATATATGTAAACACATATGCATCTGTATCCCTCCTTTTGGTTCTGCTCCTCTAAAGATCCCTGACCGATATAATACCATCACCTGAAGACAACGTGTTTTACCGAACCACCAGCAGGAGATGTATTTTCACTTATTGGCGTTCTTTGAAAGAGTTAACCAGTTAGATATTCTTTAATATTTTAAGAAAATCAAAATAAAAATTATATATATATATATATATATATATATATATATATAATGTATAATGATAGACATTGCTTACAAAGTTCTGTTTTATGTGTTTACAATAAACCTGGATGTTATTGTTGTCCTTATTTGTTGTTGAGAAACTAAGGCACAGAGAGTTTAAATGGTTATTAAGGTTAAAGAGCAAAAAGTGGAAGAACAGGCATTTTAACTCAGGATGACTTTTGAGACCTTGCCCTGTACCTAATGACTAATATAAAGTGCATATTAATAGACTTTGTACAGATTATTATCCTCATAATGTGCTTTTCTATTTTGAATTTCTTTGATTTTTCAAATTCATTACTTCCTTCCAAAAGGTATTCTTTATTTGTCTGTCCTTAAATGAAATCATTTTGTAGGATACGTTATCAATTATGAAGGTGATGAATGGCTGCATTACTTTTCAAAGAGTAATACTTTTTTACTCTTTATACTTGACAGAAGCTGTTTCAGCAAGCTGTCAAGTATAAAATTTCTTTAAAAAGCACTAGGGTCATGATTAGTCTTGCCACGGCCCTAATAAGAACTCTTCCTTTGCTAGCGATGCAGGTAGTTGTCAAGTTTCATCATATGTTGTTTCTTCTTAATTAATTCGAGACAAATATCAAGTTGTAGGGAAGCTCATTTTAAACAGGATTCTAATGGTCTTTTGAGACTTGTTAATTGAAGTGCCAAAGGTAGGCAAAACTGACTCTGTACCTGGTATTTCTCAACACATTTAAGTGATTCTTATAAGGAATATTATATTTGATGGAGAAAATATTATTAAAATATGCTTAATTAAACCAAATAAATGAAGAGGCATTGAAAATATTAAGAAGTAGGTTTGCAATTTAAAACACCTAGATATTGCTTGGACTTTGTACTTATTCTTTCCTATACATGAATTTCTTCCTGGCAAGTTTTGATGGCTGCCTTTTTCTCAACTTTCAGATACCACAATTAATTAACATTCTTAGGGAAGTTCTCTATCCATCTTACCTAAAATAGCATTCTTTTTTTTCCCATTATGCTCTATTACAAGACCATGTTTTCTTTATTATGACAATTAATCATTATGTTTATTTATTCTTTTATTTTCTTCTAATTTTTAAAATATTTTTTGAGACAGGATTTTGCCATGTTGCCCAGCTGGTCTCAAACTCTTGGGCTCACGTGATCTGCCCATCTTGGCTTCCCAAAATTCTGGAATTAGAAGTGTGAGCCATTGAGCCTGACCTGTTCTTTTATTTTCTTCCCAAGAACCACTGCATGAAGAAATCGAGGAGGTATCTTTGACCATCGCATTTAAAGGTCCTTAAGAGTGCCTAGCAGAGGGTAGGTATTTTAGACAATTTGAATAAATTTTGAATTGATGCATATTTTAAAAAGTAATTTTTAAAAAGCTATTGACTGCTTTAAAAGTATTTTTGAAAGAAAAATCTCTTATGAATTAAAAAAATGGCAATTAGTAAATCAATTTTGGGTTCAATCGGCATTGCTTGTGAAATCTCCTGTTTGAAATCATCTCACACATTTTTAAGCAAAAGTGGGTGTTTTTTGTACATTTATGTATTCTCATTGCATTCATCTTATTTTTAACATGCTCAGTTAAGCCTGAAAAACAGGAAAAAGCAAGATCTAGTTTTGTGAGTACTGAAGCTGATACTAATTCAGAGGTAGGGGGCCCTTTAAAAATTAGAAAGTGTTAAGTGCAAGATCAGTCACAAAATAAATAGTTATTTAGATTGTGAATATATGTAGCAACAGACTAAAACTGAATGCTAGCAAATATTACAAACATCTTAAAGTTCAGAAAAAATAATACTTTTATTAATTAACCCTCTGACACATTATGTAATAGTTTTCTCTCCTAATTTTTGGCTCAGTATTTTTTGAATGTATCCTCATTTGACAACAATTTTGTGATGTTTTCTAGAGAGAGAATAGTAGGATAATCTAATATTTCCTGTGGATGCATTCAGCAACTTTAAATTATTATTTATAATTTCTAACAATTCCTCATCATTTTAAAATTCAAGTATATTTTAGAATTTCTTTTTCATATTTGAGAAAATTCCTAGAAATATTTTTTACATATGAGATGTAGGATTGCAGAGTGCTTCCAGTTTCCTTCTGCATTACGAAATCTTACACATACTTTAAATTGACAACAGCCATTGGCCAATTTGTACTGATGTCTTGGTTTTAGAGATATGAGTTTTATGTTGTTTTTGTTCATATCAGTATTTCATGTTACATCAGCAATAAAAATTTATTTTTCCAACATGTTTATATGATTTACTCCACTTCATTAATTGGATTATAACACAATGCAAAAAAGGCTTTTAATTACTGGTGTTCAAAATGTACCTCTTCTTTTACCTGAGTTACTGTTTTGGTATAACTTGAAGTCATTTTTCATTACAATTAGCATCTTCATGTCAGAATTATTTCAATTTATTACTTTTGTTTTGCATTCCATCAATTTTAGCTACGTTTTCTCTAAGGTTTTTACTAAATAAACATTCACATGTAGTTTTAATTCAGGTGTTTGCAGTTTCTTAGTTTATTGCAACTTTTCAAAATTATTTTTCCTGAAATTGTAGGTTTTCTAGTCTGTTTTCCTTCCCATGAAGCCTAAGTCCAATCTATTAAATTCTAAACAAAGAAAAGTATGGCAAAAAAAAAAAAAAAATATATATATATATATATATATATATATATATATATATATATATTATATATACTGCAAAGAGCCAGCAATCTTAACTAATTTGGGTTTAAATATGTAATTTTTGAAAAAGTAAACAGTTGTATATGACCATTCAAATACAGTGGTAAGATTTGTCTGGGGCATTGCAAGGACGAAGCCTTGAAGCTCAAGTTTCATTAGTTCTATGGTAAATCAGTTTCTAGTCAAAGGTGAGAATGAGAATATCATCTCCCTCAGTCTGTACTTGATAGACAGGTGTATGCTTTCAATGCAAATCTCCAAAGAAGAAGATAAACACACACACACACACTCTCTCTTTCTCTCTCTCTCTCTCTCTCTTTCTTTCTCTCTATTTCTCTCTCTCTCTCTCTCTCTTTAGTTTTGAAAACCTGTAATTATTTTAAAAACAAATTGGAGAGAAACTTTCATGCGGCTCTTTGAAAGTAATTCTATTTTCTTAAAATGTACATTGAAAAATTTGTATATGTAAAAATGGCCACAACTTTAAGAACAATAAAACCCGGTTGGAGAAAAGCTGGGCAAATTTTAATGTAGACTATAAGCCCCTTGAAAAAATTGATTTCATTTCTCTTTTTTTTTTTTTGGAATGGAAACTTTAGTTGCAGGAAATAGAAACTGAAAAAATCACTACAATATAAATAAAATTTCCTTTTTTTAAAAAAGAAATTAACTTTATTTTTTAATAATCAAACATAACTTATAAGCCTCATTTCATATAACAGTAGAAACCTAGTGGGTCAATTCAGGGACATATCCTTGGGATTACATGAGTTTGAGGCATAGGACAGGAGGCAAGGGAAGGAGTTAGGCCTTTTTTAAAATCGCATTTTAGGTTTAGCAGTCCATGTGAAGAACATACAAGATTGTTCAATAGGCACACACATGGCAGTGTGATTTGCTGCCTTCCTCCCCATCACCTGTATCTGGCATTTCTCCCCATGCTGTCTCTCCCCAACTCCCCGCCCCACACTGTCCCTCCCGTATTTCCCCACCCCGACAGACTCCAGTGTGTGATGCTCCTCTCACTGTGTCCATGTGTTCTCATTGTTCAACACCCGCCTATGAATGAGAACAGGTTTCATTTATTTCTGATTCCTGATGTCCAGGATGCAGATAAAACTCAGTAAATATGTATGACTGATAACATAATGAACCTAAAAATTTGAAATAAGACCCTAGAAATCAAATATTTAATGCAAAGGGATAAACACATGATGTAAATAAAAGGAAAATAGTCTCCTAACTAAGAAAAATTATAATGGGTAATATAATATTTACAGAGCAATGGTTGATTTATCTTTAATCATTTCTTTCAGATAAGAGATAATGCAGAAAGTTGGGCTATTCAAAGTAAAAATTTCTAATGCTGGGACAGGGTGATTAGAATGATCAATACAACCAATGTGCTATTAAAAGACTACACAATGGCCAAAAAAGAGATAAAATGTTACCAATATCTCTGGTAAACTGAGAAATCTCAACAAAAAATGGCTTTATATTTTCCCAACTTTGATGCTTTTCTTCTTCTGAGATTTATGAATCCACTTTCTTTGATGATACTCTTCCCAAATGCTTAACTTTTTTGGCCGCATGTACCATCGCATAATCCTATTCTTGTGTTTAAGACATAGTCATGTTGACTTTGAACTGACAAATTTCAAAACTAGATCAAGAGGCCTCTCAGCTCTACAGTGTGGGTCTAAAGCCATGACTTTCATGAGTGTGTGTTGGTGCGCATGCAGGTGGACCTCGTGTGGTGAGGAAGGTTCTGGAGCTCAAATTCCATTTTCCCTTCCGCCTCTAAGCCTGGACTCCTCTAGCATTGAAGACAAAGAAAGGAAAGAAAAAGGTAAAAAAGGTCATCATCTTACCTGTAAGATGTGAACACAGCCTGGTTCTGTTGGTTCTTGCTGCATCTGTGGTTAACCTAACAATGGAAGGGAAGGTGGAGTACAGTTACAATCTATTTCTTTGCTGAAAGTTCCATCTGCAAGTGGGAGGGTGATTCTATTACTAGCAGAATTAAATTGCACTGCTGATTGTCCACTGGAGATTTGTAGTCTTAAATTTCAAGGTAATCTGTGTGGTTGAATATTTGCATTCACTGGGTTCAGCTGTTCAGCTTCAGGGAGAGCCTTGTTTCTAACCAGACATGGATTTTACCAGGAGTATACAGAAAGAAGAAATTATGCAAAGTAGATGCAGAGAGTTCATTAGGTCTACTAAGTATGAAATCTGAGTTGGGGGTGGAAAAGAAGGATAGGATAGCCTTTGTAAGGTATTGGATTCAACAGAGGGAGGTTCTAGAGTTGCTGAGAAATTGTTGAAATTTGAACCCTAAACATGACATTTTGGAGCTCCTGCTTTTGAATAGTGCTCTAGAATCATGTTAAAAATGCCACCCAGGGTCTAGCATCAACTGGATCATCTGGGAGCTTTTATAAGTATAAACTCTCAGTTGAATCAGAATTTGCATTTTAGAAAATTCTCCAGGTGATTCAAATGCACATTAAGCATGAGAAACACACTGGTCTGGAATAGTGGTGCTCAACCTTGATTGCATGTCAAAATCACCTCCAGAGCTTTTAAAAACACTCCCAGTTCCATTGAAAATCAAGTGGGAAACTCTTGGTGTGGGGAAGAGGCATTGTTATTTATTAAAGCCTCAATTTGACCCTGATAATGGATGGTTTACTAAAGAGTCATCTAGGAACAGAGAGGATATCTTCATGGATTCTAAAGTTACCAAGTTACAATCTTTTTCTCAGCTCCAGCCAGTAGCTGTCATGTGGAAATATGAGTTGTTACATATCAATTTTTTAAAAAAGCAAGAAATCTGGATTTCATAAGAAATACCTAGATTTTTAGATGTTGGTTAAATTTAAAAATTAAAAAAAAAAAGTAAGTTCACAGAAGATTTCCAATAGTCGTTAGATTCAGACTTCAGGTTTGCATTTCAGAAATAATGTTAAGCTCTCAAGCCTCAAGTTTTCAGACTCAAAAATTCTATTTTGTTAGCACACCAGAGTCACCAGCTTTCTTCAGTTGTTGAGCCACATTAAGTAAGTTCATAATTATTTTAAAAGTAAATTTTAATGAGTAGAATTTCTGGGGCTTTTACAGGGATCAAAACAGTCACACTGGCATTATCATTTTCTTCCCTGTAGGCAGAGCTATATGGGTACAAAATAATCAGAGGTCATCAGGGAAATGTCATAGAAAATGTTAAATTAGATGAATCCAGAGAAAAATCTTATCCTTATATCTTTATTAAATGAAAAACTGTTCTCTGCAGCACAAAAATACTTAAAAGCCTTTATGTTAATTCTTCCCATCCAGAGTATGTAAAAACCACGTACATTATTTGGTACATTTTTATCTTCTTTCCATTTTATCTTGTCTGAATAGTCTCCCCTGATATTAGACACATTGGGTTTTTCTTGTTTTGTTTTTCTTAGATTAAATTAATAAAATCAATTAAATTTACTTCAAGGACTATAAGCATGGTTACCATTTTCTGTTATAAAGTGATTTTCAATAACTTCTAATTCGTTACTCTGTGCAAATGTCCTCTTTTTAAAAATTGTTTTAATTATCCATATGCTATGGAAAATGCAACCATTTGAATTTGTAGGTAAACACAAATTTACCTACAAATTTGTAGGTAATAACCTGGACAATGATGATGAGAAGCAATTCATCCAGATAAAGCTGTTATCAAAACTAGTGCCCGTGAGAGCTTCTCCAGTTTATGCTCTCAGTTACCCTGGGGGAGATTTCTCCCTCACTCTACATCCACATTTGCACACACCACCAAGTTAGATGACTAACCACACCTCTCCATCCCCTTCCAAATTTAGGGCTTACAGATTTCCTAAGAGACCATATTTTCCTAAGAGACCAGATTTCCTTACAGACCATATTTTGCAATATGGTCTGTGCAGAGTATTGAGACAGGTGCCAAACCCCGTGGGAGGGAAGACTGCTGAGACCGTCAAGGATAAACAGCATAGGCTCTGAGTGCAGGAATGAGAGGATCCCATTCACATGAGGGATGACATTAACTAGGCTCATCAAAGGACTTGGATTCAATGATTTTAGACCTTCACTCAATGCCCAGTTTCCTGATCCACCAACTCAGTATTTCCCAGGAAACTTCTCCCTCACCCGCCCCCTTCCCAAGTGGTCTTATAATTCCTAACATAAAACTTTATTATCCAGTACTCAAAAGTTGAAGGATGGAGGGTAAGAAAGCTAATTTTCTTTTACTTTACGGTAGATCTTGAAGTAGTAGGAACCAAAATCATCCCAGCTAAAACTCTGGATCCTCTTTCCTTGAGAGTAGAGAGGGCTCTATCTGCAAAAACTATTGAGCAAAGGAAAACGATTTCTTTACTTTTGGAATGGAGTCATCATAGACCCTTTGAGAAGGCTGAGTTCTTTCAAGAATGGAAAGAAAGAAACAGAGGGAAAGAGTTATTGCCATGTTAAATGAAATTTAACATTCTTATTTTATATTTTAGTAAATATGAATATTATATATATGTATGTATGTTTTGGGTAGCAAAATTGTATTACACACATCACATCGGAGCAGAATATGGTTTTATTCTTTCTAGTGGTTTACAGACCAGTGGAAACATAAATGTGATCAGAGAAAAGTCCAAATTCCAGAAATGCCACAAAGACGTCAAATAAAGTAAGGCTTTAAAATTATCTACAAAGTTCTAAGTCAGAAGGTCAGTAGGATTTTTCTGTAATGATGACGACTAAAGTCACTTTGCTATGGCTAGAGGAAGTAATTAGGGAGGTAAGAATTTGAAAATCAGAATTACAGACTATACTTTCAGGAAGCAAAACTCAGAAAGAAATAAAAAGAATTTAGCTAACAACAGGACAGGAAGGCAATGAATGTTTGAGGGAGAATATATTCTCTTAACTTTATAGTTATCGAACCAATAGGTCTAGATAAACTAGAATAACCAAAATAAATTGTACAATTAGTGGAAAAATCATGGCAAACAGGAAGTGGATTGAATTCAGAAAAACAGTGAGGGGATTAATCTTACATAGGAGACTGGGTGGCACATTCCCTGAGAAAAAGGGCAAGGTAAGGCTGGGGTGTAATGCAGGTAAATTAACTGGACACAGAGCATTCAATCAAGGGCTGTTATTATCTCTCTGAGAGAAGGCATTTTACCTCTTTAGCTACCACCCTGGCACAATACACCATCACCTCTCACTTGGACTATTGCAATTGTCTCATACCATCCTACTCACTTTTTATTTTAATTGTACTTTAGGTTCTAGGGTACATGTGCAGATCATACGTGATTGTTGCATAGGTACATACATGGCAAGCTCATTTGCTGCTTCATCCCCTCATCACCTGTATTTGGCATTTCTCACTTTTAACCTCATCTCCCCTCACACTTTTCTCATTGGCACATCCAGAGTAATGTTACAATTACATTTGACAATGTTACGCTCCCCCGAAAAAATGAAACCCTCGAGATACTTAACATAAATGCCACAATACTCATGGTGACCTATTTAATTAGCCTATGTTCAGCCCCACACCCACCCTCACTCCCAAATTCCCTGACTCATCTATGTCTCTTTCTCTCTCTCTCTGGATCTCTGACTTTAGCTACAGTGCCTTTCTGAAAGCCACTATGTGTGTTCCAGTATTGCTCAGGACTTTCTACTTGATGTTTCCTCAAACAGGAAGCTCTTCCCAGGAAGCCGTGCTCAGCTTCTTCACTTCCTTCAGATGCTACAACACAGTCCTAAAAATTTCACAGTGTTTCCCTCTTGACATTTTCTATCCCCATTCCCTGAATCCCATTTTCAATTCAGACTGACCACTTGAATTCTGTACCATTTTCTGACTCCAGCAGGAGACAACACTGATTTTAATCTGCTGTTCACTCTTCATTTTCAACTCCTAAATTGGTGACTGACATGGTGGGCACTCAGTGCACATTCACTCGATAAATTGTAGTAAGTAATCGAGCACTGAGCCCATTGTGGGCAAGTTAAAGACCATCTTAGAAGTACCGATGGTCATTTTAGGGTAAAAATTGATTTGGTTGAAAATTGACATATTAGGTTAGGATAGTTTTCAAGAAAGACACAAGTCCAAGGCTCCAGAGTTGACAGTAGACGACACATATGGATTGTCACCTGTAAATCAGCAAAGTTCAACAGAAATATAATGCAAACAACAAATGCAAGCCACATATGTAATTTTAAATGTGCTAGTAACCATGTAGAAATAGGTTTAAAAAAAGAAAAGTTTGTGTTAATTTAAAAATTATATTCCATATGCTCTTTAATTTAATTATCTAAAATCTTATTTTAACATAAATATTATAAATGTGTATTATAAAATATTGATTATACAATATATATTATACTGAATATCTATTACAAAATATTGCTAATTTGATTTCACATTTTTTATACCAAACCATCAAACTCTACTGTTTTTTTCATACATGTACCATACATTAATTCATATAAATCATATTTCAGGGACTCAATAGACCATGTGGATAGTGGCCACCATCCCAGAGAGTGTGTGTTTGGATAAACGTAGAGTCAGAAATGGCTTGGTTCTGATTGAAAGATATGATGTGGAGGAAATTGAGTGTGAAAATAAGACATTTGTTGAAATAATATAACACGAAGCCAGCTGCATCAGTAGGAGAAATGAACATGAGGGAAGTAGACCATGGACAGAGTTCTAAATTATGCCAAAGGACACATTCAGTGGAATTATGAGAGTGTAACATCTTAAAGAAAGGGGTTTGTGATCAGAGAGTGCATGAAACATGAGACGGTTCTGAAGGTTGTTACAGTTAAACACTTTAATTGGGCCGCAACAGCAGTCTAGAAGAAGGGCAGGTGAGCAAGAAGACCGTTGCCCGCGTTCGCAGAGAATGTGAGTGACAGGTCAATAAATGGCAGCAGTGAAGTCCGGACAGTGACGGCTGGAATGCCTGACATCAAAAAGAGAAGACCTTAGCACAAGGGTGAAATGATGGCTCTTTTAAAACAATTGATGCGGGCTCCAGAGATGACCAACAAAAGTCATCTACATGGGGAAGGGAGAGTGATGAGAAGGAGGTCAGAGAGCAATAAAGGGAAACATATTTGAATGGCAAACAGGCTGCTGGAACAGTCAACGGAAGCTCAAGTGTTTTCCAGTAAAAGCAAAACGTACCTGTTGAGGATCCAGTTAAATCAGAAGATAGATTCTGGCTGGCTATAAAGTAGATTTTTCTTCAAGTAAGCTAGCACAGACATACTCTCTTAATCTTCTAGCCTCATAAGACTCATCCTGGGGACCCGGATATTAGCTCTTAGTTAGCCAAGATAAACTGCTTAAATATAAGAAGTGGTATCAAGTCAACTCCACATAAGAATTCACAGTACATTCATTATTTCTGATGGTACTTCTATATTAGTGACTTCAGAAGCTTCTTTAGAAGGGTAAAGAAGGAAATAAAGGAGACCCTAACTGAGTCCCGCGTCTCAAAATAATGTATCTGAGACTTTGTAAGAAAATATCTTTAAAACTTTCAGAAACACATAGTCAGTATTCATGTGGAAATATTTCATTTAGCCTAATAAAGACTGAACTAGTCGCACAAATAATCTTAAACAATTCATTAAACTTGGGCATTATTCAATATTCATTCAACAAACATTTAGTGGATTTTAGCATACAACAACGTTCTTAAGATAAAGTGATGAAAAAGTTAATCTCTCTTAAAGAGCTTCAAATTAAAACAGATGGCTGAAAATTAGCTGAGAATCATAATAAGTTATAGAGGGGCTTTTAAGCATTCCTTAGCTTGTGGATGGGAGATGTGCAGAAATACAACATCATCTCATGCAACATATAGCCATCCCCCAAGTAACTGACACATCACCGAGTTTATAGAGTACGAGAACATAGAAGAGAAAAACCACGTAACACATCATTGCAGCACAACCATAAAGTTCTCTAGGCCCTCTCTTCACTTGTTCACACAGTCTCTGAAAATCCAACTATTTCTATTTCTCTCTGCAAGAGAGTTATAACTTAACAGAAGTAGTTCTCAGGCTTGGCTGCACATTAGAATGACTCGAGTAACTTTTACAAAAGACCTTTGTTCATGTCACACCCCAGGCCAATTAAATCTGAGTCTCTGGGGGTGAGAGTCCAGCATTAGGATTTTTTTACAGCTTGCCGGGTGGTTCCACATGCAGACAGGTTGTGCACCATTGCATAGAGCATTCAGTAAACCCAAATTTGGCCATAGTTCAAAACATGACTTCTTACGCCTCAAACATAACCTCTTTAAAGAGCTTAAATTTCTAGATTTTCCTATGCAATCCAGGTCAAATTTGAATGTAATTAAGTAAGAAAGAGAATCTTAGAGATTTCAGTCTGGAAAGGATCAAAGATAGTCCTACAGTTTCTGGCATGGACCAGTGGTAAAAGCTGTACCATTAATTTAGATAAGGAAGCCCAGGAGGGAATTAAATTTAAGAGCAATGGAGAAAGTTCAGAAGTTTGGCAGATTTCAGTCACCTACATCTGACTGTAGCTAATTACATATAGACTACATTACATTTTTAATAACTAAGGGTCACTGGAGTACTTAACATAAATGAAAACGGGTGGTTTTAGAAAACAAGTTTTTCTGAAGAGAATAAAATTTATTATATCATCTTTCAAATGAAAGCAACCAGAGTCCATGTGCTGATATTAAAGAAAAAAAGATATTCATCACACTTGCTAAGGATGGTAAGGAAGATTTTATTCAAGGTGACCACTGCAATTGGTAAATGCAGTCTTTCACTGGGAAAAAAAGATTGGACTCAACTCTGATTCCAACAAGGTCAAGTGGGGATTTTTAACCAAGAAGCAGGGTGGGTGTCAGTGGATGGAAAATTGCTGAGAGAAAACATCAGGGATAAGGAGTTTCTGGCTAACCTGACTTGCTGGGATTATTGCTGAAAGCAAGCCAGCGTGATTAGATATCCAGGCCTGTCCAGTGCTGTACCACCAGAGGGTGAGGAGCAATTTCAACGAGCTGATTTAGCAATTCTTACTCAAACTGGCTTTTACAAGGAGAGAAGAAAGTCCAAAATTGGGCCTAGCCAAGCAGAAGAAGACTCTGAGGAGCCTGACTAAAGTCTTTTTTTTTTTTTTTTTTTTTTTTTTTTTGAGACGGAGTTTCTTTCGTTACCCAGGCTGGAGTGCAATGGCGCGATCTCGGCTCACCGCAACCTCCGCCTCCTGGGTTCAGGCAATTCTCCTGCCTCAGCCTCCTGAGTAGCTGGGATTACAGGCATGCGCCACCATGCCCAGATAATTTTTTGTATTTTTAGTAGAGACGGGGTTTCACCATGTTGACCAGGATGGTCTTGATCTCTTGACCTCGTGATCCACCCGTCTCGGCCTCCCAAAGTGCTGGGATTACAGGCTTGAGCCACCGCACCCGGCCGACTAAAGTTTTATTCAAAGGAGACAGTCTTCGTCAATGCTAAGGAAGAATCATCATATCTAATGGGGGCAAATGTTTCTAAATAATGATATTTAAATTAAGAGAATATTATGTAGTGTTGTACCCAATTTGGGAAAGAGATTAAGTCTAGATTAGGAAATAGGGAAACCATGTTATCTTAAAATATATCTATGTCTTACATTGAACCTTACCTTCTCTTAACCATTGACTCTTCAAATCTCAGTAGTGTGCTCCAAAGAATAATGTTTCTATTAAGCGTATCTGCACGGGGGCTTTAAACAAGGCAAAACAAAAGTAATTACTGTTTTGTAATTGAAAGATCTGAATGAGTACAATCTCTCAGTCAGGGTCTTGCCAATGTTTAACAGCATAGAATATTTTCCTCTCACTCTAATTCTGTGTACTTTTCTTTATAATTCCACAAGATGTCTTATAATTTCCACCATTTTTACATGCCTTTTATGTTATTCTTATCAATAAAGTTGCAAAAAATAAAAATGTATTCTTAAGCTTCTATCCATTTAATATTTTTATCCCCAGGATATAAATATAGTTCCATGAGTTTGGTTTTAGCAAATAATGTATGTGTCATAACTTGTAATTCTTTCTTGGCTTTGGTTAGATATTAAAATAGAAGAAATGACACATTCAGAGTCCTGTTACCTTTGATACCAGGCATGTAATGTTCTCCAAGAAGACGAATGACCAGATTACATTTTGGTTATTAAAGTGAGGCTTATTACGCTGTTCAACAAAAGTGCATTTAATAGTATTTCATTATATTCAAATCATTTCCAGAGTTACACACTTAAAAAGTAAATGAAGTGTAGTCCTGTAGAGAATTACTCCTGTGTGAATTCAGGCAAAGTAAGAATAGTATATTATTCTTAATAGAAAATCCTAAATACATATTTCAGCTATAAGTACATGTAAAGATAAATGATATGCTTTCCAAAGGTATTTTACTGAGAAGTTATAGGTGGTTAAAGCAAAAATTCATTAAAAAATCGAAAAATGTATTATAGAAAATGGGTGTCATGCTGTTCAATTCTATGGCCTTCTTACAGCTTATTCTTCAAATTCTTCCATTTCATCCACAAAACACCCAATATTTGTGTGTCTTGATGTTCATAAACTTAGTGATGATATTTCATCTCCTCCTATTGGAAGGCATGAGTCCTTTCTGTTGCCATCAAAATCTCCATATGTAATGTAGACATGATTATTTTTTCTCTTACCAATTGTCCTGTTCTTTGGGTTGACACAACATACTTCTATATAATTATGCCACAACAAGCCTGATAAACAGGCAACATAAGAAGATAATGAGAGAGAAAGTAATCACATTTGTTTTACTATATGCATAATATAACATTTATTATGGAAAGATGATAATGATATAAAAGGGCAATTAATTTTGTATAGATAAATATAGGCATTACCAAAAGTTTTCTTAAAATTAACAAATAATGTATTTTTTCCATTTTAAAAATTTATTTTATTAATAAATATATAAATACAAGGATTAATAAAATAAATTTTTACCTTACTACTTCATACCCATTGACAGATTGTATTCTATATTATTTTTTCAAGTTCTTCTGCTCTGATTTACAGCAGAATATTTGTAAGTAAATTTAAATTCAACAAGGATTTGATACTTCAGTATTATCATTCTTGCTTTCTGCATCAGTGATGTAAACCTATATTGATTTATAATCTGAAGAAATTAGATGAGACCAAACAGAAGTGAGGCTGTTGGTAAGAAAATAAAATAAAATAATTTGAAAATATGGTCCACAACAGCATTCTTTATATCAGCAATGCTTTCTACTGCAAGCTGTTTATAACTATAAAACCGACAAGACCATTTAAAATGTGTTTTTAAAAACTGAGTCTCTTAAGAAAGCTCATTGCATTCTTTTATTTTGGAAATTATTATAGTGTCAAGGCTCATCTACATGGTTGTAAACACACATCTATTTTTAGGAAAATAGTACGTATGTAACATAATTCAGCATTTAAAAAATCTATTCGAATTAAGTTGTATTTAAAGATTTTCAGTTAAAAAAATTTAACAAATGGATTATGTAAAATAACCAGTTTTATGTTAGTTTTTTCCAAAAAAATTTAATAATTTAATTAAATGTGTATAAAAATTTTAGTTGTGCGATACGAACTTCAAGTGATTGTGACATGTGTATTTTTAAAAGAATCTATCTTAATATCCTGTAATATTATTTTCAGTATTGTTTATTACTGTTTTTGTTTATCTTTACAGTTTTCTATTTTGGTTGTATACAGTATTTTGGTTATGTATTATTTGAACAAATATGAACTGTTATAATATCAAACTGACAATTATTTTAAGCTAATAAATGTGAATGAACAACATTAACATTAAAGTTTAGTTTTACTGTGAAAATAGTATAATTTTGACAATTAGTGTTTTTAGATAATTTTATTAATATTTTGTTTGAGATTGGTATTGCATATATTTCTAATGAGACTGATATGAGCAAGTTTGAAGAATTCTTAAGAATTAAAAGTAATTAAATATGAATGTCTCATATATAGAGATATTGTTAGATTGTGAATTTATAGATTTTCTGTTAGGATTAGTTAGAAACAATAAAGGCTAATCTTTTGAGGGTAGTTATAATGGTTTTATGAAACATACACTAAAAAATAACTTTGTGGTAAAGACCATATTCTACCAAGTTTCTTTTAAAAGCTTCGATCACTAAATCTCTTTTCTTAATTGTATGACACTAAGATTCAATTCTATAACAAATTTTTACTGCATATGCAGTAGTAGCTGAAAAAGTATAACATTAAAATAACTGAAAAATAGTACTTTATCAAAAAACAATGTGAATTTTTAAAAGCACACTATTAAAAAATGTGGCAGCCTATTAATACACAATGAAAACAATTACTGAAATGATTTATCATGCAACATTAGGTACATTTGAATTTTAAAAGTATCTATGTGCTTCTGGTTGCCCAGTTCTCCAGAGGAACTCAGCATTGAAATCAGATAATCAATGTTGAATTTTACATCTCCACTCTCCTAATGCCCAATTTATTCAAATGGAGTAAATATGGCATTTTTAAAAAGTTCGTCAACACTTTAAGTCCACCAGGTGTGAATACATCATTTGTGCAGTGCAGTGCATAATTCCTTAGTAGGATGAAAAAGTTAATTCCCCTAAAAAAGTGCCCAACATTCATGGGGAGAAATTTATGTGCTCAGAATTTGAATTGAGAAAGATTTCAGTTGTATCATCTTATTGAGCTATGGCCTTTTAGGTTTAATAATTACAAAATTAAAAATAGGGGTTAGTATTTCATGGTATCTCATCTAGTGTTAAAAACATTGTCCAGGACTCTTGGATCTGTGTCAAATTCAGGCTGCACCCTGGAAGAGGGTGGAGTGCAACTTAGTTTCAGCTGAATTAAAAAACAAAACAAAACAAAACGCTTCCCATGGAAAATCTTCACCCAATACTGAACAATTTACCTTCAAGTTAAAAAAATACATTTTTGAAACATTCTGTAATTTGAAGTCATGTGAGTCCCAGTTATAAGTAAAAATTAAACTCAATAAATATTTTCCTTTCTTTGTCTCTATTAGACTCCTATTGTCTATCTTTACCTAAAATTTGTATTTTAAGTTCCTTACTACCCAGAAAAGATACTACAGACAAAATTAATCTGATATATTTCTTCATAAAATTAGTCAGTGTTAGTACACCAGAGTGTGAAATTCTCCATTCATATCTACTCTATTATTCAGATTAGTCATCTTGAAATTTTAAAGTACTAATATACTTGGCAAACATAATTATATTTTGCCAGTGTTATTGAGGTACACATGGCAAAAATTATATATATTAGGAGTACACTGTAATGTTATTTTTTTACAGCTTTATTAAGGTATCATTGATGTACAAGAAACAACACATATTTAATATATACCATTTGATGAATTTATACATGCATACACCAGCCACCCACTTCTTTTCACTGAGCTGTGGATTTCGGTTTTTTTAATAATTTCAACTCTTCATTTTTGGTTTTGCTTTGCATTTCTCTGATGATTAGTAATGCTGAGCATTGTTCATATGCTTGTTGGTCTCTTGCATCTTCAAGGATATGTGTGCAGATTTGTTACATGGATATACTAAATGATGCTAAGGTTTGTGGTACAAATGATCCCATCACCTAAGTAATGAGCATAGTAGCCAGTACTGTTTTTCAACACTTGACCACCTCCTTTCTGTGCATGAGCACCCAATGATTAGCTCCAACTTATAAATAAGAACATTTGGCATTTGGTTTTCTGTTTCCTGCATTGGTTTGCTAGGGTAATGGCCTCCAGCTACATCCAAGTTGCTGCAAAGAACATGATTTCTTTCTTTTTTTATGGCCACATAGTATTCCATGGCCTACATGTACCACATTTTCTTTATTTAATCCACTGTTGATGGACACATAGGTTGATTCCATGTCTTTGCTATTATGAATAGTGCTGTAATGAAGATACAAGTGTGTGTGTGTCTTTTTGGTAGAATGATTTGTTTTCTTTTGGATATATACCCATTTGCTGGGTCAAATGGCAGTTCTGTTTTTAAGTTCTTTGAGAAACCTCTAAACTACATTTCCAGTGGTTGAACTAATTTACACTCCCACCCACTGGATGTAAGTGTTCCCTTTTAGCTGCAACCTTGCCGACATGTGTTATTTTTTGACTTTTTAATAATAGGCATTCTGACTGGTGTGACATAGTATTTCCTTGTTGTTTTGATTTGCATTTTGCTGATGATTAATACTGTTGAGCATTTTTCATATGTTTGTTGGCTGTTTGTATGTATTCTTTTGAGAAGTGTCTGTTCATATTTTTGCCCACCTTTAACAGAGTTATTTGATTTTTGCTTGTTGAATTGTTTAATTCAACAACGTACCTTATAGACTGAGATACATTGTAATGCAATGACTACAACTAAGCTAATTACCATATCCCTTATCTCATGTAATGTTTATTCTTTTGTGTGTGTGATGAAAACAGTTAGAGATAAACTTCCTTAGCAAATTTCAAGTGTAGAGTATTATTAACTATAGTCACCATGCTGTATGTTAGACTTCCGGAAGTTACACATCCTGCATAATTGAGGCTTTGTACCTTTTGGCCATCATCTCTCCATTTCCCCCACCTTCAGTCTTCTGGGCTGGGTCCAAAGATAATTTTAATCTTGATACTTCTATCATTATCCATAGCCAAGATGGTAAACTTGAGACAAGTTTCTTCCAAAGTGCAGGCCCCTTTCCTCCCTTAGAGCATTTACTTTAGAAAATTTAAGATTGTAAAATATTTCTATTGTCCTTTTTATGTCAATCTTCTAAAACCAAGAAATATCTTTCTCAAAAACCTGGGAGTAATGTGTTTGAAATGTGATAATCATAATCATCATGTAAGGAGATAGTTCCTCTATCTCCCAATCTCTGTGGAAGATGGAAGCCCAAAGTCAATAGTCAAGCGAGAGCTAGCAAACACAAATGGCCTGATTGCTTTTACCAGCCTCCCCTCAGTGTCCTTCAGAACGTTTCCATTACCTCACACCTTCGTTTAAAAATCCTTTCTCTTTTTATTTCAGTAAGGTTGAGTTCCCTCGGCTTTCTTGCAATAGCTCTAAAGTCTTCTCCAGATATTTCTAGGAAGTGTCCAGTGCTTTTTAAAAAATAAATTGGTAAGATTATTTGATTTATTCAGTTTTTCAGTGATTATAAATCTATTATAAGTTTTATTTATTTATGAATCAGTTTACATTAGTTACAGTATTGTTGGTAGAAAATTGTCCATTGTAACTTTAACAACACAAGAAGTCTATGTAGACACCTTGTGTGACAACCAGCTAACCACACACGACAGAATCAAGTCCTGAAATAACAATACTAGCCTTCAATATAAATAGGCTAAACACCCTACAAAAAAGGAACAGAGTGACAACATAAATTTTAAAAAGCAAGACCTAACTGTATACTATTTTCAAGAGATCCGTATTACAATTCAATGACACTCATAGGCTTAAGATAAAGGTATAAAGATACATCAAACAAACAAATAAAACGAAACAAAGAAGAACAAGGGGGTCGATATTCTTATTTCAGACAAAGCAGACTTTAAACCAACAACAATCAAAAAGGACAAAGAAGGGCTTTACATAATGATAAATGGTTCAATTTAACAAGAAGGCTTAAGTATTCTAAATACATATGCACCCAGCTGGAGCACCCAGATTCATAAAACAAGTTCTTAGAGACCTACAAAGGAGACTTACACAGCCACACAACAGTAGTGGCAGACTTCAACAGGGCAGTATTAGGCACATCATCCAGTGGAAAACTAACAAAGATGTTTGGGACCTAAACTCAACAATTTACCAAATGGACCTAATAGGAATCTACAGAATACCACCCAAGAACAACAGACTATACATTTTTCTCATCTGCACATTAATATGTTTCTCATCTGCACACTCTAGAACTGACCACACACTCCCATAAAGCCATAAAGCATTTCTCAACATTTTTTTTAAAAAACACTAAAATTATACCAACCACACTCAAACAATGGTGCAACAAAAATAGAAATCGATATTAAAAAGAGGTCTTAAAAGAATACCATTCCGTGGAAATTAAAAAAACTTACTCCTGAATGACTTTTGAGTAAAGAATGAAATTAAGGCAGAAATCAAGGAAGTCTTTGAAACTAATGAAAACAAAGATACAACATACCAGAGTCTCTGGGAAACGGTTAAAGCAGTGGTAAGAGGGGTTTATAGAGAGCACAAAACACCCACATCAAAAAGTCAGGCAAATCTCAGATTAACAACCTAATATCACACCTAGAGGAAGTAGGAAAACAAGGGCAAACCAACCCCAAATCCAGTAGAAAATAAATAATTCTGATCGCTCCTTGGGGTGCAGCCAGTTGGGGGAGGGGCGGCCATTGTATCTGCAGTTCAGACAACAGCGTTTCCTGACTGCCGGCTCTGAAAAGTCCCAGAGTTCTGATTGCGGGACATTCCCCCCAGCGCGAGCACCCACTCTGCCAAGGGGCAGCCAGACTGCTTCCTTAAGCAGGTCCCTGATCCTGTTCCTCTCGACTGGGTGAGATCTCCCAATAGGGGTCTCTATACATAGCCTACAGGAGCGTTTTTGGACGGGCATCAGGTAGGTGCCCTCGTGGAATGCAGCTCCCAGAGGAAGGAGCAGGCTACCATATTTGCTGTTTTGCAGACTTCATTGGTGATACTTCCAGGTGCCGGATGACCCGCGGCAACTAAGGTCTGCAGTAGACCCCCAGCAAGCCACAGCACACCAATGGAAGGGGAGCCTGACTGTTAAATGAAAAACAAAACAACAACAACAGCATCATCAACAAAAAAGACCTTGCAAAAGCCCCAAAGGTCAGCAACCTCAAAGATCGAAGGTAGATAAGCACACAAAGTTGAGAAATAATCCTCGCAAAAATGCTGAAAACTCAAAACGCCAGAGTGTCTTTTCTCCTCCAAATGATTGCAAAACCTCTCCAGCAAGGGCAAAGAACTTGGCAGAGGTGGAGATGGATGAATTGACAGAAGTAGGCCTCCTAAGGTGGGTAGTAACGAACTTCCCTGAGCTAAAGGAACATGTTCTAACCCAATGCAAGGAAGCTAAGAATTATAAGGCAATATTACAGGAGCTGAAAACCATAAATGACCGGATGGAGTTGAAAAACATGACACAAGAACTTCACAATGCAATCATGAGTATCAATAGCCGAAGAGACCAAGAGGAGGAAAGACTCTCAGAATGTGAAGACTATCTTTCTGAAATAAGACAGATAGACATGAATAGAGAAAAAAGAATGAAAAGCAATGAACAAAACAGTGTTGCAGTTTCTCAAAGACCTAAAAACAGAATTATCATTCAACAAAGCAATCCCCTTACTGAGTATATACTCAAAGGAATAGAAATCATTTTTCCATAAAGACAGAGGCACACACATGTCACGGCACTATTCACCAAAGCAAAGAAATGGAATTAGCATAGATACCCATCAATGGTGTACTGGATAAAGAATATGTGATACATATATAGCATTGAAATACTATGCAGCTATAGAAAAGAGTGAAATTAAATAATGTCCTTTGTAGCAACATAAATACATCTGAAGGCCATTATCCTAAGTAAATTAACATAGGAACGGAAAACCGCATGCCACATGTTATCACTTATAAGTGGGAACTAAACACCGTGTACTCATGTACACAAAGAAGGGAACGATAGACACCAGGGCCTACTTAAAGGTCTAGGGCGGGGGGAGGGTGAGGACCAAGGTAACTTGTATTGGCTAATATGCTCATTACTTAGGTGGTGAAATAATCTGCCCAGTAAGCCCCCGTGACATTCAATTTACTCATGTAACTAACCTGCACACGTACCTCCTGAACCTACAATAAAAGTTGGAAACTGTCCACTGACCCAAATTGGACAATTATTATACCACAAAGATACCTCTGCACCTATATGTTTACCACTATTAACAACAGCAAAAATATGAAATCAGCTGAAGTATCCGTCAAAGGATGACTGAATTAAAAAAAAAAAAAAAAGTGAAATATAGGCTGGACACAGTGGCTCATGACTGTAATCTCAGCACTTTGGGAGGCCAAGGCTGTTGGATCACTTAAGGCCATGAATTCAAGCCCAGCCTCACCAACATGACGAAACCCTGTGTCTACCAAACATACAAAAATTAGCTGGGTATGATGGCCCACACCTGTAGTCCCAGCTGCTTGGGAGTCTGAGGTACAAGAGTCACTTGGGTCTGGGAGGTAGAGGTTGCAGTGTGCTGAGCTAGCACCACTGCACTCTAGCCTAGGTGATAGAAGAAGACTCTGTCTCAAAAAACCAAAATGTGGTGTATGTATATATATAATTTTAAAAATGCAGTCATGTATTTACAGCAACATGGATGAAACTGGAAGCCATTATCTTAAGTGAAATAACTCAACTTACCACATGTTGTCACTGATAAGAGGGAGCTAAATAACGTGGACACATTGACATAGAATGTGGAGTAATAGATACTGGCTTGGTAGGTAGGAGGATAGCGGGGTGGTGAGGGATGAGAAATTATTTGATGAGTGCAATGTACACTATTTGGGTGATGGCTATTCTAAAAGCCCAGACTTTGCCAATATGCACTGTACCTGTGTAATAAAACTTCACTTTCACATCCTGTTTTATCTTTATAAATAAATTTCAAATATAGCAATGCTTTCTTAAAAAAAGGATATATGTATGTATAGGTATATATATACACCTATGTACTTACATAGTGATGCTTTGGTATCTAGAATTAAAGTCTAGTACATACCATCAGGGTGATTTTGATATAAAATGTAATTTAATAGATATAAAATTGTAAATTTAAACATATCTAGAAATTAGAAAACAGTCTATTGTTTAATGACTGTTCACAAGCAAGCATGACTATTATTGTTATATCATATTTTCTTTAAACAGATGTGTAGGTACAAATTCCTGTTTAGGATATCAGAAGTACTGGCCCTAACTGACATCAACACACTCATTCTGGCGTATGATTATTATAAGTTATTTCTTGTAATTTTTGTAATGGATGTGAAGCTTTATAGACTATACAATAACTGCTGTATAAAGTCTGTAATAGTCAAACACACACAATAGATGTAAACAGGCACATATTAGAAAGACTAAATGAATGTCCCTTAGAGATTTTTTCCTCAAGTAATGTTTCCTGGAACTGTCTTGAAATAAAAGAGTCTTAACACATTTACCATGATCGGGTGGCAAAAAGTAGCACTAATAGCAAAGGGCAAATAAAGTGCCTTTTCTCTTCTAACTAAATATTAAGTTAGCTCCACTTCAGTGTTGCTCTGTTGCGACATGCATTATAGAATACGGAGCTAATTGCTTTAGTGTTTCAGCCCTCCAAGCAGTACAGATGTTATACAAATGGTTTAGTGCTCATTTTCAGAAAGTAAACAATTGTGTTAAATTTTGCAACAGTATTTTGGTTTTTTTGCATTAGCACTAAACTTTCTAAAATTGTTGCTAGCTGCAATGTTAGTGCTTAGATAAACTGAACACTTTTGTGCAGCAAAAACTTGTCAGATGTGAAAGTATTTTTCTAATTGTAAAACTTTATTACATTAAAAAACAAAATGGAGTTAAAAAGAACAATTAGTATTAAGTTAGCTCCATAATTTGATGAAACATGTTATTGCTATCCATAGACAACAAGGATTTTTCAGGTGTGTCTACAATAACTATAAAATAAAAAGAAGTTTATTTCTTCACATAAAACTTGCATTTAGTAATCATTTAAAAACTTTCATAGTTCAACACTTGTTTTGTATCAACAACAAGGTTAAATTAAGGAAAATGCTACTAATTATAAATGTCTGCAAAAATGTTTTTGAAATTTGTTATCTAACTAATATGTAATAATTTGAAAATATGTATCAATGTGGCTTACAAATGAGAATTTTAATTTATAATTATTCCTACTATAGGAGGATGGGATATAGATGATTCTTGATAATGTGGATTTTGTGAAAATGTGTATTTTCTATTCCTGCAGTAATAAGTCCACAAATTTTGATTCTCAAAACCACAGAAATGTATTAGTTTACAGTTCTGCAGATAAAAAGTCCCAAAATCAAGGGATAAGTGGGGCTGTGTTTTATGTGGAGGAGCTGGAGCAGAAGCTGTTTACTTGTCTTTTCCAGCTTCTAAGGGCTGCCTGCATTCCCTGGCTCCTGGTCTATTTTTGTATCTTCTAAGCCAGTAGTGAAACATTTTCAATTTTCTCTTTCTCTTTTGCATCCACTATAACATCTCCTTTTCTGACTCTGACTATCCTGCTTTATCCATTTTCTTACAAATGCCTCTGTGGTTATACAGGCAGGGGCACATTCAGGTAACCCCGGATAACCTTTCTCATTTTAAGGCACTGAATCACATGTGCAATGTCTTTTTTGGCTATGTTTAGTGGATTGAATGGCATTCCCAGAAGGCATGCCTATTGGAATCTCAGAATGTGACCTTATTTGGATAAACGTCTTTAAAGGTGTAGTTAAAGATCATAGGATGATCTTGTGAATTAGAGTGGGTTCTAAATCTAATGAGGAGCATCCTTATAAGAGACAGAACAGAATTTGACGGCGATGCGCTATAGAACATAGAGGTGGATGCTCCCTCCAATCCTCCAAAAGGAAACAACCCTGTCAAGACCTTGATTTCATATTTCTGGCCTCCATAACTATTAATATAAGATACATTTGTTTTGTATAAAGCCATCCAGTTTATGATAATAGGTTATAGAAGCCCTAGAAAAATCACATACCATTTAAAGCAATACATTACAAGATTTGCGGATTCTAGGATGTGGATCTTTGAGGGGCACTATTCTGTTTATAACAAATGCAAATATATTAAAAAATGTGATAAATTTGCCCTGTATTTTGGCATCTACATTGTTTCTGTCCCATCAGTGTATCAAGACTGTTGAAATAAAGCCTTAACATGACTTTTTGTGGGTAATAATGACATGAAATCCAAGCACAGGTAGATGTTATTACTCATTGGACAGCTTGATAAAAGGCTGATGATGAAAAGCTTTTGTTGAGGTTACATAAAAAGGCATGTATTCTAGAAATTAAATATGCTGTCCCCATAATTTAGTAATATTTTCTACTCTCCATATTGATACCTAATTTCAATTACAATAAAATTTATATAGTTTATTAATGGTGATTCTCTGAACAAATAAAACCCTAATACCTCCTCTAGGTTTTCTCCATGAATTTGAATTGTTTTAAGCAGAGGTGGATATCTAAGAATTACACTTGAATTACTTGGTGAATTGTGAGTCTCTGAGACATAAATGTTTAATATTGTTCACGAAAATACATACGTATGTATACATATGCAAATATAATTCTTAATGCAGTTGTAAAGACAAATTGTATAAAGTATAATTATCAATTATTTATTCCGTTAACTATTTCTCCCATTTTGTTTTTTAGAAACTAATATTTGGAGCTGTAATTTTCTGAATTTAATTTGATGGTGAATTAAATCTTTCAAATGATTTTACAGTGTCAGATTTTCTTGTTCACAATTACACTATGACAGTGGTCCTAAAATAATTATAAATTCCTGTTGTATCTCTGCATAAATCTTTTACATTCTAGACAACAATATTAGTTTACTTTATTAGTAGATAAAATAGAATCAACTAGATGTGCTATCAATAACAAAGCCAGTTGTTTTTTATATGTTGAATTTAAATAACACCAAATCAACAATTGAAAAGCTATACAGTTTGTGAAAACTGATTTATTTAGTTTGCCAATAGCTCACCACAGGTGTTTTCAGTTTAATCAGATATCTTTTCACCATCACCAATTAAGTCTTTGTCAGGTTTCAGAAATAATAACTGAGAGCAGAGTCAGCTACTCCTGTAGTTATTCATGTCCTCAGACTTACTTCTTCAAACAGCAATGACATGCATACAAGCAAAGAAAATACAGTGTACTTTCTCACTGTTTGAGATCAGACAATGTAGGTAATTCAGATAAATATTTAGCACACAGTTATAAATATTACAGACAGAGCCTGAGAATCAAGCATTTAATGCATATGACTATAATTTCTTGCTGTCTTAGATTTTTTTTCAGAAGAGACATGAATTACAAAGAGTTTTATAGATATCATTGCTAGTTACCTTTTACAAGAACATGTGGAGCATTGCGATTAACTGAACTTAATTGAATTGCAAGGGGCTCACCATTTCTAAGAAACAATATCTTTTCATCAAGTACTAATGTGTAACAAGCAAAAGACCGACAGAAGTCTTTTGAAACACTATGTACATGTGTTGCCTATACTTCAGATCATATGTGGTTTTGGAAAAGAGTACATCCTGAGTTAGGAGGGTAAAATTGTAGAACATGAAAGTACATTGAAAATGACTAACATAGACAATTTTCATATTTTTCTATGATTTAGGGCAGAAATTTACCAGAAATATAGAGGTTTTTAAATGTAATTTAAACCACCAATGAATATTGCAATGTTTTTCTTAAAAATCACATGAATCAAATGCCACAAATACTACTAGACCACTCTACCTGCTAACATTTTGACATACTCATAAAATAGTGAACTTTTAGCTACTCAGAAAGTACGGTAGTACATAATTGCCATTAAATATGCTCTTGAATCTGCATTGTTATTCTAATACATGATGGCATAATTCTCCTTGATTGAAATAAAGTGTTTCTAATTACCTACCAAATTTTAAAAAACACATCTTAATGTATGCATCTTTCAAGCTAATGAAAGTTATCATCAAAAAAGAAGTTGATCCATGCTTACCTAATATAATTATCAATAAGCTCAAAGTAGATGTGAATAACAAACAAAACACATTTTCTTTCCAGAAACAGAAAGAAACATGAATTTACAAAAAATCTCTTACATTAAAGATCTGTTCTTTTTTTTAACTTGTATTTTAAGTTCACAGGTACATGTGTGGGTTTGTTACACTGGAAAATTTGTGTCAAGGGGATTTGTTGTACAGATTATTTCATCACCCAGGTATTAAGCTTAGTACTTTGAAGCAATTTCTTTGGACTGTTAAAAACTTGGAAAAATTGAGGAAAAAACAAGGCATGGAAGTGAAATCTTCCATAGGACAGAAAAATAGGAAATACAGAAATAGAAAGTAGATAAAGTATAACAATAAAGAGTAATTTTGGAGACTTGGGGGGAAGGATAAGAGAGGGGCAAGGGAGAAAATACCACATATTGGGTGCAGTGTCCACTACTCAAGTGACAGGTACACCAAATCTCAGAAATCACCACTAAAGAACCTTTTCCATATAAGGAAAAACCACCCGTTCCCCCAAAACTATTACAAAGGGTAATAAGATAATCAATTTTAAAATAACGTAATAGAGTAGTGAGCGAACACGCTACTATACCCTGTTCTTTACAGATAAAAGAACAGGGTATAATAGTCCATTAAACAAAGAACAGTGTATAATACTCCATTAAACAAAGCAATGAAACAAAAACAGTCTAGTCCTTGAGGAAGTGCTGTTTCCTGCCCCCTTCACCTTCCATTCTTAGTTCCGTTTCTCTAGCCCAGTATTTTTCTGGATACGGCATCGTCATCATTATCTGAGAACTTTTTAAAAAATGCAAATTCTCAAGGTCCCCATCCTAGAGCCAACTGAATCAGAAATTCTAAAGGCACAACACAGCAATCTGCTTTTTTTTTTCCATTCATTTTTCTTTGTATTTTTCTTCTTAGCAAATTTCCCAGTCTATTATCATATACAGTAAAAACTACTAACCTAATCCAGATCATCATCATGTCTTCCTCAATCTCCTTGTATTAATGAATAATAAACAATACAATAATACAAATTAATGAGTTTCCATCCGAAGAATCCAAACTCCATACAAGGCTAAAATAAAAAGGGGTTATATGATGCATTTCTTCCCTCTCTCCCTCCCCTAGCTAGAGTAGCCCAAGACATTAATGAACTTATGACATAATAAGTTGCATTCATATTTTTGACATTCAACACATTTATAAAAAGGCCAGTAAATGAAAATTAATGAAACAATAAAAGTATCCACTTGATGCATCTTCATACATGTTGTATATACTTGATTTATATCCAGTGTTTCCAAATACAGGATTTCTGGGCATGTTTCCAGTCTGTATCACCTTTGTTACAGCTATGTTCAAAGGGCCATAAGTTTATTGAAACTAGTTATAGGAACATCAACATTCAGTCCACATGTTTGAGGTCTCCCTGTTGCCTCTAAATTTAAGTATAAGTAATTAGGATCTTTCAAATTTTCAAAGTTTTTACTGACTTTTTCAACCTTCTGTCTACTCTGTTCTTTCCAGTTTAGTACTTCTCATGAGTCTTTGCGCTGTCATGCCCATCACCTTGTTCTTGCTATGTCTACAGAAATGTATGACCACTTGAACTGGTTAAAATTCTAGGCCAGGTGTCGTGGTACACTCCTGTAATCCCAGCACTTTGGAAGGCAAAGTTGGGCAGATTGCTCGGGCTCAGGAGTTCAAGACTAGTTTGAGCAACATGGAGAAATCCCCTCTCTATGAAAAAAATAACAAAAAATACAAAAGTTAGTGGGGCATGGTCATGTGTGCCTTTAGTCACAGCTGCTTTAGAGGCTGAGGCGGGAGGACCTCTGGGCCTAGGGAGGTCAAGGATGTAGTAAGCCTTTCTTGCACCACTCACCACACTCCAGCCTAGTTGACAAAGCAAGATCCTGTCTCAAAAAAAAAAAAAAATCTATTTATTTAAAAGTCAATTTCATAATATCTTATTTCTTAAAAGAAAGAGATCCTTTATGTCCTCATTTTTATTTTTGATCACCTATCTTGGCCATGTCTTTTCTTCTAAGTTCTATTTGATTATTTGCTCACTCAGCTTTTTTCCAGGAATGAAGTTCTACCTCAACCACGGAGAAAATTCTTGCAAACCTCATTTTCAGTTATATTGTAGACATGTCTTCCCACCTAAATTTCTGTTATTTATCCAATATTGGATAATTTTTAAACCTTTTAAAATTATGCAAATATTTATTTACTCTGTTTTAGTTTGCTAGAGCTGCCACAACAGAGTGCCACAAACTGTGTGGTTTAAACAACAGAAATGTATTTCCTTGTAGTCCTGGAGACTAGAAGTTTAAGATCAGGTATCACCAGGGCTGGATCATATGAGGCTTGTGAGAGAAGAATCTATTCCAGGCCTCCCTTCTTGGTTTATGGATGACTGTCTTTCTTTTCTTCACATGGTCTTCTCCCTGTACCTTTCTCCAATTTTTTTCTCCTTATTAGAACACTATTCACATTAGATTAAGATCCTCCCTAATGAATTCATTTTAAATTAGTTACCTCTCTAAAGACCTTTTCTCTAAATCAGCTCACATTCTCAGGCAATGGGCATTGGGACTCCAGTATATGAATTTTAGAGGGATACAATTTAGCCCATATTGTTTTCTTCAAATCATGCAGAATGACATAATTTATAACAGCATGTAAGGAGTGTGATATGGAAAGTACAACTAATTGCATGGAAAACCTAACGGCAAAAAAGCTTCAGTGTTTAATTCAAGATCATAATATTTAATCTTCAAGGTCTAAATCAGTTGCAAACATCATGCAGTTTTATTTTTTAAATATTTGTCTCTCTTTCTTCAATAGTTTTCCCTGTTCGTATGGTTAAAAGTGACAGAAAATGTATAGAATAACATAAAGTTTATACGTTTATTGTGAAATAAAATATGTTCTTAAGAGCCACAGAAGACCTTTCGCGAACTGTTGCTTAGCTGTTGTACTGCAGGCATTGAGAAAAACCTAATCAATTTCGGTTATATTCAATGGCAATAAAAAAAACGAAATATCATTTTTGAATAAGTTTGCTTGAAAAGAATCTCATCATATTTGATGCTGTTATGGTTTGTCATTACTTCCTACAGAGAATTGATTTGGATAGAAATAATCTAAACTGAATTGGGAAGATTTTTCAACGATACTTCTTATCATCGGTTATCAAATGATTAATGTTATACCATGATGTTTATAAGGTACCAAAACACTTAAAATATACCCAATGTCTTTAAGTAATTACTGTATCTGGATAGAAGACAAAAATGACATAACATCTTCAACTTCTAAGAGTGAATCATTTCAATGGATTTATGTAGAACATCTCTAATAAATGTAGAATGAACAGAAAGTAGCAGTTTGCTTTTGTCATTGAGAAATAAGCAGTATGTTCAGCCTTAGCATAAATGTATTGTATTCTATATGACATGATACAAAAGACTCATGCTGTAAAACTCAAATATTGTTAAAAATTAGTTGATACTACAAGGCTACAGTAATCAAAACAGCATGATACTGGTACCAAAACAGAGATATAGACCAAAGGAACAGAACAGAAGCCTCAGAGGCAACACCGCACATCTATAACCATCCAATCTTTGACAAACCTGACAAAAACAAGCAATGGGAAAGGAATCCCTGTTTAATAAATGGTGTTGGGAAAACTGGCTAGCCATGTGCAGAAAGCAGAAACAGGACCCCTTCCTGACACCTTCCACTAAAATTAACTCTAGATGGATTAAAGACTTAAACATATAGACCTAACAACATAAAAACCCTAGAAGAAAACCTAGGCAAAATCATTCAGGACATAGGGGTACGCAAGGACTTCATGACCGAAACATCAAAAGCATTGGCAACAAAAGCCAAAACAGACAAATGGGACCTAATCAAACTCCACAGCTTCTGCACAGCCAGAGAAACAGTCATTAGAGTGAATTAGCAACCAACAGAATGGGAAAAAATTTTTGGAATCTACCCATCTGACAAAGGGCTGATATCAAGAATCTACAAAGAACACACACAGATTTACAAGAAACAAACAAAGAAGCCCATTCAAAAGTGGGCAAAGGACGTGAACAGACACTTTACAAAAGAAAACATACATGAGACCAACAAAAATATGAAAAAATGCTCATCATCACTGGTCATTAGGGAAATGCAAATTAAAACTACATTGAGCTACCACCTCACGCCAGTTAGAATGGTGGTCATTAAAATATCCGGAGACAACAAACGCTGGAGAGGATGTGGAGAAATAGGAACTCTTTTACAATGTTGGTGGGAGTGTAAATTAGTTCAACCATTGTGGAAGACAGTGTGGTGATTCCTCAAGGACCTAGACATAGAAATCCCATTTGACCCAGCAATCCCATTACTGGATATATATCCAAAGGATTATAAATCATTCTACTATAAGGACAATGCACACGAAAGTTCATGGTAGCACTGTTTACAATAGCAAAGACCTGGAACCAACCCAAATGCCCAACGATGATAGACTGGATAAAGAAAATGTGGCACATATACACCATGGAATACTATGCAGTCATCAAAAACGATGAGTTCGTGTCCTTTGTAGGGACGTGAATGAACCTGGAAACCATCATTCTCAGCAAACTGACACAAGAACAGAAAATCAACACCGAATGTTCTCACTCATAGGTGGGTGTTGCACAATGAGAACACATGGACACAGGGAGGGGAGCATCACACACTGGAGTCTGTAGGTGGGAACTCGGGGAGGGACAGTGGGGTTGGGGAGTTGGGGAGAGATAGCATGGGGAGAAATGCCAGATACAGGTGATGGGGAGGAAGGCAGCACATCACACTGCCATGTGTGTACCTATGCGACAATCTTGCGTGTTCTTCACATGTACCCCAAAACCTAAAATGCAATTGAAAAATTGAAGGAAAAAATAAATTAGTTGATTCAAAAATTTGCAGAATCATGAAAAGTCAAATTTATGATTAATTTAGAGATCAACATTGATTTTAAAAAATAAAGAAACAAAGTATGGTAGAGGTTTGACCTCTTTCAACAGTGGGCTAGGTGCTACAAAAAATAAGGGAATTCTCTATAATCCATCACTTCTCAGAATTTATATTCTATTCAAAAGAAAAGCTATAGCTATGTGAAAATTAAATAAGGCAAATATATTTATGGCAAAATGTGTAAGTACCACAAACAAAGCATTTTAAATAGTATACATTCAATCCATATGAATATGAATGGCAGATGTGGGCAAAATTTTTGCTGGACACAACTAGATCTTATTTCTGAAATGATTTTCTACTTTGGGGAGGTTAAGATATAGGGGTTCATATGTGAGGGCATGATTTTATAAGCTGCCTTGACAGCTGTAGAAGAACTGAAAAAAATAACAGAAATGTAGTTACATGTAGAACATGCGGTGTTTGATCCATCCTTACATTTTAAAGGTATCAGATTATATGGCTTGTCATAGGTCAAAAGTTAGTATGTTAAAAACCTCTCTGAATTGGAAAAACTCATCCAAGTAATTTAGTCTCGCCCTGTCCAGTTACTGACAGGTGTGTCTGTAGTTGAGCTGAGAATAGACTATTTGCTTCCAAACAAGTGTTTTTCATTTTGGCATGATAAGGGATAACAAACAAATAATAGCTTGGATTAGGATCCAATTTACTTCATCCAAAATGTCTTTTACTTCTGGAATTCACTTAGAAACTCCTGAAATAAAATACTTAGCAACTCCTCCTTATCCTTGTTCTTCCTGTTCTCTTGTCATAACTTGTGAAATTTACCCGAAACACAATGTCTGTGCTAACAATTTGACATGCTCATGCAAGGAGGGAAAGCATTCCAATTGCATATCTTTAAGTGAGAAGCTGTGGTGTGTGCTGCAGTCATATCTCAACTTCCTCCTAACAAGACTGTATCTTGTAGTTGTGGTTGTGCATTATCATTTTTGTAGACTTTTCGTTTTTTGAAATAGAATCTCACTCTATTTCCCAGGCCAGAGCGTAGATAGAGGTGGGATCAGAGCTCACTGCAGCCTCAAACTCCCGGGCTCAAGTGATCCTCCCCGCTCAAGGCCTCAAACTTCTGGCCTCCAGCATTCCTCCTACTTAGGCCTCCTAAAGTGTTGGAACTATAGGAATGAGCCAGTACGCCCTACTGGACTTCTCATTTTTAAGTAAGAAAGAAGAGTCATATACATTGCAAAATCTTGAGGAGAAAGTAGGTGGGCCTAAGAAGCCAGAAAATACTCACTCATTAGAAGGGTATTTGGTGGGAAACTTACTGAGAGCTGTGTATGCCTAAACAACATAAACTTAGCCATGCACCAGTTTGATGAGAGTTTTATTGGTGCTGGGTAGTCACACTGGGATACTTGAACACTGTGTAGTGTTTTTGAAATTCTCAATAAACATTGTCACAAAAGATCAAAATGTCATAGTTCCTATGTATACTATTGAGAATCTTCTTGGTATCACAGAGAGCGCTGGAGAGTCTTTGAGAAGCTGAAAAAAAAATGTGATTAAACAAAGAGATGGCTTGGAGGATTAAGTCTGAAAGCAAGTTTGAGACAGTTTGGGAGCTTAAAGAATCTTTCATGACTATATAATGTGAAGATCACTGGTGAAACGCCTTACATTGAAAGTGAGATTGCACTAGCCGCTCCTGGTAACCAATCTGGCTGTAATGCAAAGCAAATATTGTAATCTGAATAAAGCAATACTCATTGGAAGCAAGCGGCCGTTTTTCTAATCATATTGGAGGTTAAAAAAAATGTGGCCCGTTAAGTGTCCAGAGATAGACACATTCTGCTCTGGAGTAGAAATTAGGAAAGCAAAGGCAAAATCTTTCTTCCTATATCACTCCAAAACTCCAGGGAACTTAAAATAATGTGGAGTGTACACTGCTTGTTACATAGTGCTCAAAGAGTAAAGCCCAGGTGAGAAAGTAGGTTATTTAACTTTGGGGACATTTATAACCAAAAAAAAGGAAAATCTTATGAAGAGTGCTCCTGGATAATAGGCAATACATTAGGAATATATTTATTAACAGCTAAACTATTGATTTATAGAGAGTAGAGTGAAATGAGCTTTTTGCCTCAAAATACATACTTATTGCCATTTCTTGCACCAGATTTTATGCACAACATTCACAGCATATTCTAAGCAGTGTCTGATTCAGGGTGCTGATGAAGATGTTACTGATTCCCTGAAGGACTTACAGAACAGTTTTGGATCAAAGAGGCACTTAGGCTTGAAAGGAAAGTATCACAAGAAATAAAAGATAGTGGAAGAAATGGTTTTGTCACTGTCTTGATCATTTCCAAAGTGTTTAAGGACTGTATGATCACCCCACTCTCATAACTAAAGACATCTGGGATCTTTCAGAGAGGTCAGGATTTTGTGTTGATGAAGAACTTAATCCTGATGTATTCATTTGATGCTCATCATTGGTTAGAGGGAGGAGAAGATGAGTAGCCATGAAAACCAGACATCAACAATTTCGCTGAAATTTTAGGTTATACAAAAATAAAGATTTAAAAATCCTGTTAATGATAATCCATGATGTGAACAGATGCATCGTGTAAAAGGAAACCATCATTCTCAGCAAACTGACACAAGAACAGAAAGCATGTTCTCACTCAGCAAACTGACACAAGAACACTGCATGTTCTCACTCATAGGTAGGTGTTCAACAATGAGAATACATGGACTCAGGGAGAGAAGCATCACACACTGGGGGCAGTTGGTGGGGGTAAGGGAGAGACAGCAGGGGGTGAGGAGGGAGGGGAGGGTAGGGAGAACATGGGGAGAAACGCCAGATATAGTATGCACCTAAAGTAAAATAAATAAATAAATAATAATAATAATAATAATAATAATAGTAAAAGAATTGTAATGGCATGTCATTACGGTATTGGAATTCTTGGAATTATGAGCAGGTGAGCATACTACTAGTTTCTTGGATTCAGAAGTTGATTAACCTCTCATATTTACTGTTGCCCTGGCTCTTTCTTTGGAGCTCACCTTAACCTGCTTAATGATTCTCCTTAATTGCCCTCTTCACCAAACATTCCAGCAACACTTCCAATGTTAAATAGTGATTGTGCTTGGTGTAATTTGAATTCCTTATGTATCCTTATCATGTTATTTTGATTCTTAGTAATTTTAGAGTTGAATGATTAACTAGCACGGTTTTTACTGGTTATCCAGGTATAATTATTAACAGCACATGATTCACACTTAAAACTGATGGATTGTATTTTCAGTATGGACACTGCAGCTATAGCAGATATTTGCCGCAGTTTAGAAAAAAAAAAAAAAGGATTAGTATTTGAGACTGTGTGCAGTATCATGTTATGCCAAAACAAAAGAGGAAAAGTGGAAGGAAGGAAGGGAGGAAGGGAGGGAGGGAGAGAGGGAGGGAGGGAGGACTAGTCACCAAAAGAAAGAAGCCAATCACTGCAGTTCATTCATTGATTAGTAGCAAGGTAGTTTGTGTTCTACAGCTCCTCGATGGGTTTTTATGTAGGTATAGTATAGTGTTTTAAAGACACATGAAGAAAGTTGGGGTAGTGTATAGACTTGAAATGCGTTATTGCTTTTCTGTTTCAAGTAATGAAATATAGATGTCCATTATCTGAAAATTCATTACCCAGTCAATTTCCAGAGACTGATTAGATTCTGATAAGTAAGAAATACTTGGACTACCATTTGATCAGGAGGAAAATAATATATTTAGAAAAGAAAGGGTACTTATTATTTCATGTATATTATAAAAGAATATTATTGAGTTTGTTTTATTCATAGAAATAAAAATCCAATAGGGATAGAAAGTCTAATCCCTTTTGTACAATATGTTTGTCTTAGTCAACAAATAGAAATAAAATTGCTGTTTAGCATCCTTAGATGAAATTGAAAGATGAATTGTGTTCATAAATACTTGAATTAGAGCAGTGTTTGTTTTTATCTGATTTGTGGCACAAACTATTTTCCTTTTTAATTGCAAAACTAGCAAGGACAGATTTATTAATCTTCTTGAAAAGAAAACTTTGTTTTGGTTTGGTTTGGTTTTCTTTGATCTGGTATGGATTAACAAATTTAGTTGCATGTCAGGCAGAAAGAAACAGAGAGAATTGTTCTATAAATGTAAGAGATTATCAAGATTAGTTTGTTAAACTACTATCACACACTGACACAGCTTTAATTTAAGTTCATAGAATAAATAAATAGATCTCTTCTGTAACTGAGATTCAGCTAGAATTTTATTTTATCATCCTGTTGCCAGTAATAAACCAGGGGTTATTCAAAGACAGTAAGCTAGCTCTTCTCTTTTTAAAGCTGAATTACACAGCATTTTAACAGTGAGTGAAATCACAGAGATTTCATTTAGGATGCACGGCCTCCATTGGTAAGAAAAAAACCGATGTCAATTGAGGACATATATGAGAATGAGCTGGCTGACTTGGGAAAATTAGCAATGCTTTTTTTTTTCCCTTTAAAAATAAGATTAGCATTTGCATTATAAAAATATTCACATGTGAAATTAATTGACTTCATTTAAATGTTGATTTTTCAAATGTTATAATTATTTTACTGAGGAAGTGATACAGAAGTGTACTTATCATGCAAAGCAAAACACAGGTGATGATTTCGTGGAACCAGACTTTGAGGAGTTACAGCCAATTTGAATAATCCTATTTATAATATAACTCTCTTCACACTCAGTAGTTGTATATATAAATATTCTCTTTTTTGATAGGGATCTTTAACACACCTATTGGGACAAATAAAATCCTTGCAGAAAGTGCTGTTTGTATGTGATTATCATTTATAAAATGATATAAATTTGCATCATCATATTTACTAACAGTCACCAAATAGCTTCAATAATTATACATCAGTTTAATCATACATAGAATAGCTTAATGATCATACATGCAATTGATATTTGTTGAGCACATAGAATAGCTTAATGATCATACATGCAACTGATATTTGTTGAGCAAAAATATCATTATAAAGTACAAATCATGATAACAAGTCACCCTTCCTCTATTCATAACCACTTTATTTTAACCAACAAGTATATTTGGAAGAACATGCCACTTAAAAATCAATAACTTTAGCTGGGCATGGTGGCGCGTGCCTGTAATCCCAGCTACTAGGAGGCTGAGGCAGGAGAATTGCCTGAGCCTAGGAGGCGGAGGTTGCGGTGAGCCGAGATCACGCCATTGCACTCCAGCCTGGGTAACAAGAGCGAAACGCCGTCTCAAAAAAAAAAAAAAAAAAAAAAAAAAAAAATCGATAACTAGTTTTTCAAAAAAGCATAATGAAGATATTAAAGCTGTTAATGTAAAGTTATAAAACAAAAGAAAAATAAGAATAAAATTTTATGGTAACTGTTATTCTTACAATTATTAATTAATTAATTAATTAATTATTTTGAGACAGAGTGAAACTCTGTCTGCCAGGCTACAATGCAGTGTTGTGATCTTAGTTTTGTTCCCTGCAACCTCTGCCTACTGGGTTCAAGCAATTCTCCTGCCTCTGCCTCCTGAGTAGCTGGGATTACAGCTGAGTGCCACCACACAGCTAATTTTGTATTTTACAAAAAACACAAAAAATAATTATGTATTTTACCATGTTGGCTAGGGTGGTCTCGAACTCCTAACCTCAGGTGATCCACCCACTTTGGCCTCCCAAAGTGCTGAGATTACAGGCGTGAGCCACCATGCATAGTCTAATTTATTTATTCTTGTAAACATTCATGTGTTTTCAGTTAATATTTGATGAACCTGGCCATGTACTAGTTAGTGTGCTATGCATGCTGATATATACATAAGTACAGTGAATAACTTTGTTTTGTTCCACATTGTTTTGTTACAATGTTGATAAGAAAAAAAATAATTACATATATATATTCCTGGCAGGGGCCACTTTCTGAGTGGAGTTTGCATGTTGTACCCATGTCTGCCCAGGTTTTTTCTGGGTACTCCAGTTTCCTATCACATCCCAAAGATGTGCACCCTTGGTCTGATGACATGTCTACATGGTCCCATCCTGGGATGAAATGGAATTCTGTTGAATTTTGTCCCACCCTGCTCCCTGAGCTGACAGGAGCTACTGATAACCTGAACTGGAATAACTGGGTAATTAATTATCTTACTTGTTTTAATTAATCTTTCTTAAATGTATGTATAGCTCATATTTATTTCAGTGCTTAATTTTAAAAGTGTTTTGGTCTTTATTTAGGAGATTGTTGATGTTTCCGTGACCAGAAACATGCCAATACGCTGTGAGAACGTAACTCTTATGTATATCAATTATTACTGTATCAATTAGCCTGTGGTACAATTGGTTTTCTTATACATCATTTTAATTAAATTTACAGTATCCAAGAACCTAGTGATGATTTTAAGTAAGGACTTACTGTGTGTCACATGCCAAATCTTTTAGATTACCCAGTCTCAGGCAGTATAAGTAAATAATACGTGATAATAAGTGCTAACATAGAAGTAAACTCAATGTATAAGTGCGCTAATTCAGAAGAGCTGTTGTTGAAAGGGGGTATCTTATATTCTCAAGTTATCAGTTGGGTAATATTGAGCCTAACTAAATATTTTGCTTTGAGAAACAGCTATTTCATTGTGAAAAAAAAAAGAGCCTGGAAAAAGGTATGACTTTTCCTAAGAAGCAAATTCTCATCCATCTATGTGAAAAAAATGATTTATCTATTGCTCAAAATTCTACTTTCAAAAAAAGTGGCAAAGATTAATTTATTATTGAATAAATTCAAGAAAGTTTTAAATATTCATCACTCATAATTTAAGAAATAAAAATGGCATGAAGCATTTATTTTTTTGAGCAACAAAATTTCCATTGAATGAATAGTATTAGCTTAGTGTTAACTAAGAACATAGTTTTTAGTGATCTAAGATTAATTTGCTGCAAAATTTAGTAAGTAATTCAAACTTCCTAATCAATTTAGGGAATGTAAAATAGATGTGGAATAAGTGCCAAACTGATATTACTTTTTTACTGTGTGACAACCAGTTATTTTTTTCTAGTAATGATTAGCTATCATATTTAATTTGTTTTTCAGGCCATTCCTTCTTTATGATTATGAAATCATACTATCATATTTTTGAAATAAGAATGAATAAATAAATAGATATATACTTAATCTTATATATTATACATGCCCAGATAGTCAAGATTGTGTTTCAAGTCACTGAAATACGTGAATATATTTAATTATATTATCTCAGTGGATACAGCTTACTGTACATAAATTATTTCTGAATGAAATTAACAAGAATGACAAAAAGTTTATAAGGTACATTAAGGGAGCATAGTATAAATTTGTTATAGAAACATATCCCTTCATTAAAAATTATTTTCTATTGATCATCTATCAACAGAGCATCCTGTTCTTGCGGTGTTGCATAAGCAAAGGATGCATGTAACAACTTGTAGGTTAAAAAATTATCTTCATTTCCTCTCAAAACCTACAGCTGGTGCTTGTTCATAGAATAAAAGGCTGAGGACAAGTCAATTCTTCCACATAGATAAAAATATATATATTGTTTTTATTGACATACATATACATGCATGTTGATAGAATACTAAGAAAACAAATGTTCATACGTTTTACTCCTTTATAAAATATATTTTAAAAATATATATATGTAAATATGATTTTAAAATTTCTGGATAAAATAATTAATTGGGGCTAGGTTCAGTGGCAGAAAAGGTGTACTTGGCCAGGTGCGGTGGCTCACACCTGTAACCCCAGCACTTTGGGAGGCTGAGGTGGGCAGATTACCTGAGGTCAGGAGTTTGGCCAACCTGTCCAACATGGTGAAACCCCATCTCTCCTAAAAATATAAAAAGTAACCAGGCATGGTGGTAGATTCCTATAATCTCAGCTACTCAGGAAGCTGAGGCAGAGAGAATCACCTGAACCCAGGAGGCTGAGGTTTTAGTAAGCTGAGATCCTGCCACTGCACTCCAGCCTGGGTGACAGAGCGAGACTCCATCTCAAAAAAAGGGGTACTTTTAAGAAAGGTAGTTCCCTGCTGCTCAGAAAAACATCAGCATCTGAAGGTGGTTCTACTGGCAGAAAAGAGGTAACCTAGGCATAACATTTCTTCGATTTTGTTCTCATTTCTGTGAAATTTAGAAGTGCTAGTGAGATAAGTAACAACTCATGGTGCTACACTGCATCTGGAAAATGAAACTTGATTCTTGCTATCCTTCTCCTCCAAAGATTCTACACCCCTGCCCCCACCCACCGACACACACTACTTTTTAGCATTTCTGTTAGTCCAGACACCTTGTGTATATGATGAGCAGATGTTCATTTTGGTTGTCATGCTCTTCTCACAATCGAAGAGTAGCTGCTATACTTGCTGATTTACTACTAAAATGGGGCAAGTGATCTCAGGTTATTGTGTGAATGCTAACCATATACTCCCTGCCCTCACTGCATAGAGGCAGCTCTGCCTTTTCCTGATACCAGAGTATATTACCAGATTTTTTTGTTCAAGGCCAGTATGTTTCTTTTTTATTATTATTTTTGTGTTTGACTTGGTGGTTGAAAGATTTCATTTTCATTTATAAGCATTACAATAATTTCCATGCAAAAACCTAAGATCGCAAATGTCTGATTTCAATTGGCCAAAATCCAGCCCATGAGTTTGAACATTGAATACCAAAATGAAAACAGTTCCTTGTCTGATACTCTTTCAACATGATGAACCCAAAGTGAATAGGTACTATCTATCAACATAGCTATCAAAGCTATTTTATTATATATTATGTTATAATAGCTATCAAAATGAGCACTTATTATTTAAAGTTCCCTGGAACTTTTAAGGTCTTCTCTGCTAGAACTCATTCCACTCTGGGAACATAGACCTCTAGATGCACAGTGTTAGGAAGGACAAATATCCAAGTCAGTTAACAATAGTGATCATAAATGAGCCCGTCTTTCTTCCATCCTTTGATACCCACCTGTTTATTCTACCAAGTGAGGACACAATACCATTCAGTAATAATTAATATGAGGTATATATCACAGCTTGGGGGAGACTACCTTATTCTCACAAGGTGGCATATCCATTTTAGCATATTAGTTTGTCTTTAAGGAGCCATTCCCATGGACAGGGGTTTCTAGATTGAGGTTTTCAACAGAATCAGTGTATTCCATGGTTAAGTGAACATTGTTACAATCATTTTGCTCTAAGATAAATGATTAGTCTGGAGTGATGTTACATAGCACCCTGTGTGAACAGAGTACTTTATATCTAGAGTTCTTGTCAAGGTCATAAAATAGGAAGGCAAACCCTATATAATCAGGGTATGTGCAATTCCATTTTAAGAGGAAACACTTCTCTTCCCCGAAGTAATCCTGTATCCTCAACTAGCCAACTACGTTAATTTCTCTTTGGGATATAATATCATATCAGGTGCTCAGCTTTTGTCCCTGTTCTGGAAAGTTTATCAATAGTTAGATTAGCCTTGGTGTGATAGATTGTGAGCTTGTGAACTCATGAACAGACTTCATCACTGCCACTATGATCACTGTGTTTATGAGCCTTTTTCTCACCATTGGGATGACCAGCAAGAGACATTGATTGACTTCAACTGAGTTTTCTTTTTAATTTGCTGAGTTGCATGTCCTATTTGGTACATGCTTTCCATGCATGAGCATTCCAGAAGCACTTGCTCCTCGTTCTAATAGATAGATCCTTATGTCTCTGACACACAGCTGCTCTTTATCTCCAATTTTCTACTGACTACTTCCAAACAGCTAACAAATCAGGCAGGTAACTTGTTGCTGCCTGTAAGTTTATATTTCTGCTTTGAACCACTTCTTTTCTACATAAAAGAGGTGTCATAAATACCAACCAGGGTTCTTCGAACTGGGAGGAGTTTTCTTACTCTCAGTAGGGCTATAGTTCATCAGCAGCCTATTTTCACCTTGCAATACATACTGAGCAAAGTCAACTGTGAGCCTTGTTTAGCTTTTCCTTTCTGTAACAGCCAGGCACAGGAGACCTCTGGTTGTGGCTGTAGAAGTGACCTGAGGTACAGGGGTTGGCATAACAGTAATCCCATGAAGGTTTGAGCCATTTTATTGCACGAATGTGTTGTGCTATCTAGTCTTACTCCTACTTAACTGGGTCTTCTTCTCCCAAGGTTTAATGGCTTGCTGCTGGTCTTTCCACTCAGTTAACTTGGTGGGTCTAAGAAATCAGTTCAGGATGATCAGCCCTACGTATGGCATCACTTGATGTCTCTTGGTCAGATAATCCATTTCTACCAGGCCTAGCAGTATGCCATATACCATTTTTTTTAAACGATGGCTATTTATCTGATGTAAATGGTATGAGCTTACCCCAGAAACTTCAGAGATACCTTAGTGTCTGCCAGGTTGCTGCTGCTATGGCCTGGATCCACATCAGAGTCTTCTTCGTCCCTAGTCTTCTCCCCACATTCAAAGTAGGCAGTCTTTTGTGTAACCAGAAAGTCGATTAAAGCAGTACTTCAAATAGCATGTGTGGAACATGCTGCTTCCTGAACCCCAAAAAGGATTATCAAACATCTATTTTTTTTAAGTGGTAGAAATTGCAAGATGCATTCACTACACAACTGGACTCTTAAAAATGTCACTGGCATGTCACTCTGTTGACTTTCTGTAATACTTTTCTCTCTAGAATGCAAGTACAGCCTTCTTAACACTTCTGCATCTATGCTCTTCAGTATGAATGGTACAATGTTATTCATATAGTAAAGTAATATTGTCAGAGGGAAAGGAGTAGCAGAATATGTCAGAAATCTCAGAGAACAAAAGGTAGAAGACTATATGTAGCACTGAGGAAAGACTGAAAATGTTTATTGTAGTCTGTGAAACATAAATGCAAACTTCTTTTGATCCCAATTCTGAGAAAAAAGACAGAATTAATTCATTAGGTCAAAGGCTGACGCATGTTATAGCCTTATTTATCTGATGTATTAAAAATATCATGTTTGGCACAACAGATACAATCGGAGTTACAATTGCTTATAGTTGTGACAGATCATTATTACCTGCCATTATCCTTTTGCTTTACGTAGGGGCCATATAAATGAATTAAATAGGAATATGACTAAGATGAACACAACTGTATCTTTTAATTTTTTTGAGGGTAGTGCTAATCTCTGTCATTCTCTCTGGGGTGCAATATTGTTTTGATTTACTGTTTCAGCCTGCCAGAGTAGGATATAAAATTTCAGATACTTCCATTTGACTTTTTCTTTCTTTCTGTCTTTCTGTCTTTCTGTCTTTCTGTCTTTCTTCTTTCTTTCCTCCTTCCTTCCTTCTTTCCTCTCTTCTTTCTTCTCTCTCTCTTTCTTTCGTTCATTCGTTTGTTTTGTTTTTGAGACGGACTCTTGCTCTGTTGCTCAGGTATGATCTCAGCTCATTGCACCCTCCACCTCCCAGCAAGCAATTATCTGGCCTCAGCCTCCCAAGTAGCTGGGATTGCACCACCATGCCCAGCTAATATTTTTGCATTTTTAGTAGAGATGGGGTTTCATCATGTTGGCCAGGCTGGTCTTGAACTTCTGACCTCAACTGACCCACCCGCCTTGGTCTCCCAAAGTGCTAGAATTACAGATGTGAGCCACCAGGCCTGGGCCCACATGGCTTTTTCTACATAGGTTTTACCCTAAAAGTCAAGAATTCAATATAATGGTTCTGCCAGTTACCAAGTACATCCATTTCATTTGTCTATTAGGGACCTGAGGAAGTAACCACCAAGTATATCTATGGGCTCAGTGGACTCACTGAGCCAGATTTTGCCAGATCAGCCAGATCTCGGCCAAAACCCCATTTATTAGCTTTTCCCTGTATATTACCACTTGAAAAGGGGAGAGGGTGTCATACTAGTGCTTTGTCTCCCCAGGTATCAAGGCCTATCTTCCTCAGTAAGTCAATATTACCTTGTCTCCGATGATGACTGGGGAAAAGTGTTTTAAGTTCTCTGGGGAAAGATGGGATGGAATATTACTGAACGCATTTACAACTTTCCTCCAGGATCCCCCTTTCTGGAAACTATGGCCTCTCCTTTATTTATTGTTTTCAAATCTGGGGGTGGCTCGGGTCCAGAAATTGGACAATGAATTGTAACTTTTTAGTGGAATATCTGCTGTAAGACTTGTGATTCTTTTTATTTGATTAGTTTTGATTGCATAAATTAAGAATGCTTTTGGCTTTTTGTATAATGTCTAGGAATAGCATGTTCTCTTATCCATCTCCAAAGAACTCTGGAAGTCAAGACCTCTGGCTGTTACTGTGATTTTGCTCATCATTTTGCTAATTTTCTTTCTGACAATTTAGAGCCTACAATTAACTTGTAGTAGTTTGGTTTCTTGTCAATGTTTTCAGGGAGTTCAGTTCTATTGCAGTGTCCCTGTGTGAGTCCTGTGGGTCTGAAAACCACGAAAATGGGCTTTATGGCATAAGAAACATAGTGTCTGGTAGCTGCCAGTCTTTATATACATGGGAGTGTGCTCACTTCTCAGAACGTTTTGATCCTTTCCTCTACCACCTACTATAATAGTTCTGTCCCATCTACACCTTTAAATGTAGTTCATCAATTTGCCTATGCTTTCAAAACACCCCTAACAGTATGCTAGTCACATCTCCCAGGGTCCTCGCCCAAGTATTAAATTTCACATAAATACACCTTTCAATATCAAACTTTATATTCCACCCCACCTGACACAGAAATCTCTCGTTCTAGTCCCATGCCTCTCTCTCTAACTTCTGCTGGAAGATTAGCCAAAAGCTGATATTCTTTGGAGCATAGTCCTGCTCCTCCCTTAGCAGGTTCGGCCCATCCGAACTAAAATAAAAAGGGATTTAATCCTTTTTATTTTAGTTTCCAGGAGGGAGATGAACTTAGATCTTGAGGTAGGCATAACATCTTGGAAAAGATCCGCTTTCGGCTTTATTCATGCACTTTGGCAGGGTATAGGGGTATTCTCTTTTATCAAGGCCACTTCCGAAGCTCCAGTGAATTCAGAAAAATCTATGCATGGAAGTTTGTTGATGGTATCTAGCTACACAGTTTCATCACAAGTTTCAGGGTCCCACTCCTTCCATATTCAGGCTCTGATGATGTAGAAGAACTGCTGGAAATGATAGTTGCCCGAAGCTCTCCTTTTCTTATGACTAATAACTGGACCTGCGTTTTTTGTTTGTTTGTTTGTTACTGACTGCATTGATTATGGTTTTCTTACAAGCTGCCAAGGAGGTCTTTAGCTTTCACATTTTGCCTTGAGTTGACGATTAATGACCCTGATTCTCACATTAATTCTTTCCATTGAATAATGAATAAGCAACAGACAGCCAATTCTAGTTCACTTTTTCTTCATACCTTTCAAGTTTCAGAGATATTGAATCTACCACAACATCTTTCGTCAGAATTCCATCTCAGAATACCGTTGGTGAACATCGCACAACTACACCAACATAACATGAAATATGCTGCCAATATTATGCCTACTAGTTATAATAGTGTCCTCTTTGCCCACTGTCCAGTAAATGATTATTTCTCTAAATCCCATTTTCAAATGTGTTTTCTAAGGTCATTTCTGGCGCCAACTGTACTAGATTGTGGTATGCCTGAAGACACAGTCTAAGACACTACTTATATATGGATTTATTGCAAGGTGCTCTCAGGGGCTACACCTATAAGAATGTGAAGAATGCAGGATTGCACTAAAGAAGTCTTCTCACAAGTAGTATGTAATTGAAACCTCAGTTGCAGTTGCTCTAAGATCTAAAGCTAGGATGCCACTTTGGACGTTTTCCCTAAGTGGACCCTTGGATGCATGTATCAGGCAGTCATTGAATATAATCATAGTCACTCCTTCATTTCCCAGGAAAGAAGCAAAACCTTTGCCGAGACAGTGTCCTTCAACTGAAGGCAAATTTATTGAGAAATATAACTGCACTGCCACCAGCAGTTGTGGTGAGTGCCCATACAGATACCCTGAAGAGGGTATCTGGCCATTACATTAAAAAACAATCGCTTTCAAAAAACAGATCTTGGCTGGGAGTGGTGGCTCACATCTATAATCCCAGCATTCCAGGAGACCAAGGTGGGTGGATCACCTGAGGTTGGGAGTTCAAGACCAGCCTGGGCAACATGGTGAAACCCATCTCTACTAAAAATACAAAAATTAGCCAGGTGTGTTGGCATGAGCCTATAATCCCAGTTACTTGGGGGACTGAGACATGAGAATCACTTGAACCCGGGAGGTGAATATTGCAGTGAGCCAAGATCATGCCATTGTACCACTCCAGCCTGGGCAAAAGAGCCCAAAATCAAACAAATATATCTTGATTTTATATATATATATATATATATATATATATATATATATATATATACCTTTTCTGACCCTGAAAAAAAAATTCTAGTAAAATAAAAGTATTATTTAGTTTATCTAGATGTCTTTCTATACCTATTTATCGATTGATCAATTAATCAATGGTCCTATTTTCCTTAGGATATGTCCTACTAGAAAAATACGGTCAAATTATGATTTCAAATATATTAAATAATTTTCTTTCTGTGGTTTGGCCATCAAAAACCAGACATGTCTATTCCCTTTTTTTCTTTTGTCTATTCCCTAACTTTTCTTTTGGATAACTCTAGATGTATTAAAAATATTCAGTGGTTTAAAAACAGAATATTTTATTATTTCTCATGATTCTACATGTTGGCTAGGTTTCTCCTGGTTTAAGCTAGTTCATTGGGGTCTAGAAGGTTCTGGACAGCCCTTATCACTTACATCACAAGTGGCAGGCTCATTGGTCTTGCACTAACTACAGTTTGCCCATGGCCTGGCTCAGCTCTGCTTCAGGTAGTCTGTCATATAGGCCTTATCAGGTAGCAGTCTCAGGGTTCCAAAGACCAGGAGAGGACAAATCCTAATGTGCAAGTGTTTTTACATCTTTTGTCACACTTGCTAAAGTTCAGTTCCTACACCAAGTCACATGGCCAAGATTAGAATAAAGATGTTTTGGCTTCTTTGTTCTAATAAAGAATATGCAAGAATCTGCAAAGTCATATGGCACATCAAGCTGAGAAGAATTTTAGGTTTTTAAAAATAATCTATCTATGTACAAAATAAAATTTAAAAAAAGAAAAATTAGAAGTACTTTTAAAGAAAACTTTTTGATTCACAGAGACAACTGTATTCTATCAAATTGCTTCAGGTTAAATAAGCTTTATTCAAAATGGTTGAGACCAGAAGTATTTTACATTTAGATTTTTTTCTGATTTTAGACTATTTGCATTATGCTTACGGGCTAAGTGTTTTTAATCCAAAAATCCAAAACCTGAAATGCTTAAGTGAGCATTTCCTTTGAGTGTCATGACAGCACTCAAGAATTTTCAGATTTTAGAGCATTTCAAATTTCAAATTTTTGAATTGGAGATACTCAACCTTTAAGAATATCATTAGTGCTTACTTTTAAGTTCTGTACTTAATTTGTCACATACCAGTGAAAAATGTTGGAACACCTTCAGTCCACTGCCATAGAGTGTGCCAGTTTTAATTTCTTTTATTACATTCATCTGGTGTAGTTTGACATGTTCCTCTAGTCTAAAATTTTCTAGAAATTGATTGATTGCACAGCCTTGCTCAGTTCCAAGTATGATGTTTTGCCAGAAAAACTTAATAAGTTTTGTTCTTCTATTGTGAGACGTACAATGTTTGGCCAACTTTTTTCTGTGTAGTTATTAGCCATTGATATGCAGAATTTAGACCTTTCAATTTATCACAGCTGTAAAAAGATTACGCCTAATATCTAATTCAATTGTTAATTTTAATTAATAAGAAACACTTCAATAAATTACTAGTTACCCAATGGTACATTTTTTATAATGATGTATAAGAAATGTTGAATTTATTTGTTTTATATACTAGTTTTTAAACATAATAAGTTGGTTCCCAGTTTCCTGAAAAGTTGAACAATTAGTTTATGTGTGTATTATAATGAATGAATGGATTTAAATAGCTTTAAAATGGTTTGATCCATAGAATTTTACCTTTATTGAAGGCCAACATATTTTATCTTTATTTATTTATCTCAGTTCTTCAGGCAGAGAAGTCCTAAGCAAGGCTTCAGCATCTGGTATGGCATTAGCAAGGGCCTTCTTTCTGCTGCTGAACATGGCAGAAGGCAGAAAGGTAAGCTTTCAAGCTTGCCTGATGCTGCACGAAATCTGTTTTATGAGACCGTTAATCCCATTAATAAGGAAGGAGCAGCCTTCATAGCCTAATCACCTCTTAAATACCCTACTTCTTAATACTATCACATTGGGAACCCCTGAATTTCAGATAGAATTAACTTATGACAGGAATTTGGAAGGAGACACAAGCATTCCAACCATCAAACATTTCCTACTTTCTTCTTGGCCCATATCTAAATTCAGCCATTAATCCAAGAAGCTTTAGTTCTTTGGTGGCAAATCATATTTCAAGATCACAACCAAAGTGGTAACAATGCTCATTTATTTAATTCTATCTGAAGCTCTAATTCCCCTTTTCCCTGTAACATAACATATGCACAGATTCCAGGTGTTAGGACATGGACATCTTCCTGAGGCCACTATTCTATCACAATATTCTTGTGTATTTTCACCACATCTCTCAAGAAAGGTGTACATTAATGCTTTGATATAAAAGTCACACATTCTTCTAGAAATTGACAAAATTTTCTATTTCAAGAGACGGTTATAACTTCAGTGTAGATAATTCTTCTTGAAAATACAAAATAGTAGTTTTATTATTTTTTCCCAATAATTTTTCTTTGCATTTAAAAATTTTTTTCCAGAGTTCCATTTGTTTGGGTTTACCTCAAATATTTACTGAGTTATGTTATAAATATAATCCTTACTACTCTTCAATCTATTTATGACTTAATTTTATACTTATTCTTACAATTAATTAGTGCTTACAATCTTAATTGATATCCATATAACTTTCTCACTTTCTTTTATTACTTTAGTTTTTTGTGGTTATTATTTTATTGTTATTGTTTCATTAGTTATGATTTAACATTATAAAAAAACAACTTAATAAAATAAAAATGATAATTTCTACCAATAACGTCACTCTGTTACTCATATAACTATTTTCTATTTCATGTGCAGTTTCTAGAAAGCCATCCAAAAGCTATTCTTACTCAAGCAAGCGCCACTCTGACAGGTGTCATCAGTATAGTAATACGTCTAAACTTTGTTTTCAGAATCTTGGCCATAGAAAGAAGAAATGGTGTGGCTGCATCCAGAGACTTGGAGACCTGAGAATACATTATTATAATTATAGTAGTGCTGGTGAAAAGTGAAACGTTCCTGGAAATAAAATGAAAAATATTTTAGAGAATTAGAGTGGGATAATTTCATGACTTATTGGATAAATGAGGAGGAAAGAAGTCAAAGTTATTCTTTAGTTAGCACCTATTTCAGTGACGGTGCCTTGTCAAAAATAAGGTCAGAGAAAGAGCAGGCTTTATTGTTATTATTATTAGATTAGTTAAATTAGGGAAATGGAGGCTGTGATGCTTATGATAATTTCAAGGTGAAATATGAATTTGAGAATCATTATAGATTCAATCCATAAAAATGATGGAAATTACCCAAGGAGAGCAAGTAGAGGGAGAAGAGAAACAAGAAGAGAATCTTGAGGAACATGTATATTTAAGCTATGGGAAGAACAGAGAAAATGTGGAAAATCAAATACACAGCAGACTCTCAAGTTGGCATACTCTAAAAAACAAATTCCAGTAGATGGGATTTTCTATTCTTTCACATATTTCAGATAAGTCAAGTAACTTGAAAATTGAAATGCCATTACAGATGTTGGTAAGACTTAGGAGCTATGGATTTTCTAAGGCTCAGAAGATGGACTTAAAAAGTCCAAGTGAACATGCCCAAGATTAAACAGCCGAAGTGTTGACAAGCATTAATTTTAGCCAAAAAAATCTGATTCCTCAGTCTTAAAGAATACAATTTTAAAAAGTTAAAACAAAAGTAAACAAAATACCAACATAAATTATTAATGGTAAAGACTTACTGGTTCTTGAGATGGAATACATTTTCTAAATTTAAAACTTTATAAGAAACAATTCGAGAAAAATTATTTTTCTTAAAAATTATTAAGATCTGCATGTAAAAACAACAAAAGTAAACTTATAGGAAATATATTAAATGTTACTATTCATACCTGTAAACTTTAATTTCAAATGTACCAAGCTTCTATCAATTTTTCTGAAAAACACATATGATGACTCAGAAACACCAAATCTCATAATACTGAAAACTGTAAAATATTACAATAATCTGAAAGGAAGTACAAGACCTATGGGACTGAATTGAAAATTGCAATTGGCAGCTGGCATGAGCTTTTCCAATTGGAGCAGATGGTATAGATATGCTTTGGTCCTGTGCCACAACCTCCCCCTGGTAAGAGACCAGAATTTATGCCAACAGAAAACTTGGAAGCTGCCCTCCTACTGCACAGACATAAGATTTTTAGGGGATAATAGTATACCTGATTTCCTGTTGCTACACTGCTCTCAAGTACCTCTCATAATATATAATGTAAGATTTAAAAAAAAAAAAATAGAATGAGCACAGAGAGTCTGAGATTGATACATTATGTCCTGTAAAGTACTACCCAAACATGTTAAATTCTGTTGGCAAGGTCACCAATAGGGCTGCCACTGTTCAAGTCTGTTAAGGAGTATATTTTTTTTCTGAATTCATGTATTTAGCATAGTGTCAAAGAAAGTAGTCATGTTTATTTAAGACCATTATAGCTCAGTCAAGTGGAATCACATTACATACATATTTTCCAGCCCATGAAATGGGTCTAAAAGCTTTACCATCAACCTATGTATAAAAATCAAAAAGCTGAGATTTGCTTGCTTTTTTCCTCTCCACCAAACAGGTTGGTATTTGGGCTTTCTGTTCAGAAAGCAAACAAATACTATTAAGTGACATGTATTAAAGTGGTTTTCCTTATTCCATAGCCTTCAGTCATGCAAAACTTTGCCAGCTGGTCGCTTAAATACATAAACAAAGGCTTCAGCCCAGAAATTATTTCCTAATGCTATCTAAAAAGTATACTCAATGGAGAGTGAGAAAACCCACTGTATGCCATAACATGTTTTTTTTTTCTAGAAACAGTAAATAGGCTAGACAACTCTTTATTCCAAAATAAGTAAACAGAATACAAAATACAAATAAGATTTGAAGTACAGAACAATGAATAACAGTAAAAATCGCTCTGAGAGTCAAAGACTTTTCTTCCAAAAGCAGTTTAATTCTCTGAAATGTTAAACTCAAATATCCTCTAAAATCACATAGTTCAGATCATTCAACTGTTCATTACCATTATTACCTTTATTCTTGCTTTTCAACATTACTGACATCTCTAAACTGTGACCTCCTCTTTTTTCTTTTTTGTTTCTTTCAACTTCTTTTTTCTTTGTTACTTCCTATCCAGGAGAACTTACTCAACTTAGCAAGAAAGGCCAACATTCAAATTCAGGAACTACAGAGAACAAGACAAAGATATCCCTCAAGAAGAGAAATTCAAAGACACATAATCATCGCATTCACCACAGTTGAAATTAAGGAAAAAATGTTAAGGGCAGCCAGAGGGAAAGGTCGGATTACCCACAAAGGAAAGCCCCTCAGACAAACAGTGAATTTCTCTGCAGAAACTCTATAAGCCAGAAAAGAATGAAGGGCAATATTTAACATTCTTAAAGAAAGGAATTTTCAACCCAGAATTTCATATCCAGTCAAACTAAGCTTCATAAGCAAAGAAGAAATAAAAATAAAATCCTGTACAGACAAGCAAAGGCTGAGAGATTTTGTTATCACCAGGTCTGCTGTACAAGAGTCTCTGAAGGAAGGACTAAATGTATGAATGAAAAACTGGTACCAGCCACTGCAAAAACATACCAAATTGTAAAGACCATTGACACTATGAAGAAACTGCATCAAATAATAGGCAAAATAACCAGCTAGCATCATAACGGCAGGATCAAATTCACACATAACAATAATATCGTTAAATGTAAATAGGCTAATTGCCACAATTAAAAGATATAGACTGGCAAATTGAATAAACAGTCAAGACTCAATCTTGTGCTGCCGTATTCAGGACACCTACCTCAGGTGCAAAGACACACATAGCCTCAAAATAAAACCGTGACAGCAATCAAGCAAGAAAAAGAAATAAAGGATATTCAATTAGGAAAGGAGGAAGTCGAATTGTCTCTATTTGCAGATGACATGCTTGTATATTTAGAAGACCCCATCATCTCAGCCCAAAATCTCCTGAAACTGATAAGCAACTTCAGCAAAGTCTTAAGATAAAAAAATCAATGTGAAGAAATCAAAAGCATTCCTATGCAACAACAACAGACTTAAAGAGAGCCAAATCAAGAACGAACTGCCGTTCACAGTTGCTACAAAGAGAATAAAACATCTAGGAATACAATTAATAAAGGATGTAAAGGACATCTCTGAGGAAACTTCAAATCACTGCTCAAGGAAAGAAGAGAGGACACAAACAGATGGAGAAACATTCCATGCTCATGGTTAGGAAGAATCAATATTGTGAAAATGGCCATACTGCCCAAAGTAATTTATACATTCAATGCTATGCCCATCAAGCTACCTATGACCCTCTTCACAGAACTGGAAATAACCACCTTAGACTTCATATAGAAACAAAAGAGAGCCTGCATAGCCAAGACAAGTCTAAACAAAAAGAACAAAGCTGGAGGCATCACACTACCTGACTTCAAACTATACTACAAAGCTACAGTAATCAAAACAGCATGGTACTGGTACCAGAGATATAGACCAATGGAACACAAAAGAGGCGTTGGTGGCAATGCCACACGTCTACAACCATCTGATCTTTGACAAACCTGACAAAAACATGCAATTGGCAAAGGATTCCCTGTTTAACAAATGGTGTTGGGAAAACTGGCTAGCCATGTGCAGAAAGCAGAATGGACCCCTTCCTGACATATTACACTAAAATTAACTCCAGATGGATTAGAGACTTAAAAATAAGACCTAACAACATAAAAATCCTAGAAGAAAACCTAGGCAAAACTATTCAGGACATAGGAATAGGCAAGGACTTCATGACTAAAACACCAAGAGCATTGTCAACGAAAGTCAAAATAGACAAATGGGATCTAATTAAGCTCCAGAGCTTCTGTATAGTAAAAGAAACAATCATTAGAGTGAGCTGGCAACCAACAGAATGGGAAAAAACTTTTTGGAATCTACCCATCTGACAAAGGGCTAATATCAAGAATCTCCAAAGAACTAAAGCAGATTTACAAGAAAAAAACAAACAAACCCATTCAAAAGTGGGCAAAGAATATGAACAGACACATTTCAAAAGAAGACATATATGAGGCCAATGAACATGAAAAAATACTCATCATCACTGGCCATTAGAGAAATGCAAATTAAAACCACATTGAGATAGCATCCCACGCCAGTTAAAATGGCAATCATTAAAAATTCTGGAGACAACAGATAGTGGAGATGTTGTGGAGAAACAGGAAAACTTTTACACAGTTGGTGGGAATGTAAATTAGTTCAACCATTGTGGAAGACAATGTGACAATTCCTCAAGGACCTAGAAATAGAAATTCCATTTGACCCAGCAATCCCATTACTGGGTATATACCCAAAGGATTATAAATAGTTCTACTATAAAGACAAATGCACATGTATGTTCATTGCAGCACTGTTTATGATAGCAAAGTCCTGGAACCAACCCAAATGTCCATCCATGACAGACTTGACAAGGAAAATGTGGCATATATATACCATGGAATACTATGCAGCCATAAAAAACAGTGAGTTCATGTCCTTTATAAGGACATGGATGAATCTGGAAACCATCATTCTCAGCAAACTGACATAAGAACAGAAAATCAAATACCACATGTTCTCACACACAGGCGGGTGTCGAATAATGAGAACACATGGACACAGGGAGGGAAGCATCACACACTGGGTTCTGTTGGGGGGGACTAGGGGAGGGACAGCAGAGGGTAGGGAGGTTGGGGAGGGATAACATGGGGAGAAATGCCAGATATAGGTGACAGGTTGATGGAGGCAGAAAACCATATTGCCATGTATGCACCTATGCAACAACCCCGCATGATCTGCACATATACCCCAGAAAGTGCAATAAATTATATATAAAAAATAATATAAAAGGGCAGAGGAAAATTTATCAAGCAAATGGAAAGGAAAAAAAAAGCAGGGTTTATAGTCATAGTCTCTAATAAAACATACTTCAAACCAACAAAGATCAAAAATGACAAAGAAGGGCATTACATAATGGTAACGGGATCAATGCAACAAGAAGAGCTAACTATCCTAAATATATGTATATCCCAATACAGGAGCACCCAGATTCATAAAGCAAGTTCTTAAAAAACTACAAAGAGACTTAGACTCCCACACAATAATAGTCGGAGACATTAGCACCCCAATATCACTATTAGACAGATCAATGAGACTGAAAATTAACAAGGATAGTCAGGACTTGAAGTCAGCTCTGGACCAAGCAGATCTAATAGATGTCTATAGATCTCACCACCCCCAAATAAACAGAGTATGCATTCTTTCAGCACCACATCACACTTATTCTAAAATTGACCACATAATTGGAAGAAAAAGACTCCTTAGCAAATGCAAAAGAATGGAAATAATAATAAACATCTCTCAGACCACTGTGAAATCAATTTAAAACTCAGGATTAAGAAACTCACTCAGGGCCAGGCTCACACTCAAGGTGGCTCACACCTGTAATCCCAGCACTTTGGGAGGCCAAGGTGGGCAGATCACAAGGTCAAGAGATCGAGACCATCCTGGCCAACATGGTGAAACCCCGTCTCTACTAAAAACACAAAAGCTGGGTGTGGTGGCACGCTGTAGTCCCAGCTACTTGGGAGGCTGAGGCAGGAGAATTGCTTGAACCCGGGAGGCAGAAGTTGCAGTTAGATGAGGTCGCGCCACTGCACTCCAGACTGGCACCTGGTGATGGAGTGAAACTCTGTCTGAAAAAAGAAACTCACTCAGACCCACACAACTACATGGAAACTGAACAACCTGCTCCTGAATGATTGCTGGGTAAATAATGAAATTAAGGCAGAAATAAATAAGTTCTTTGAAACCAATGACAGCAAAGACACAACACACCAGCATTTCTGGGACACAACTAAAACAGTGTTTAGAGGAAAGTTTATAGCACTAAATGCCCACAAGACAAAGTGGGAAAGATCTAAAATCTACACCCTAATATCACAATTAAAAGAACTAGAGAAGCAAGAGAAAAATTCAAAAGCTAGCAGAAGACAAGAAATAACTAAAATCAGAGCAGAACTGAAGGAAATAGAGATATGAAAGACCCTTCAAAATATCAATAAATCCAGGAGGTGGTTTTTCGAAGCAATTACAAAAATAGACTGCTAGCCAAACTAATAAAGAAGAAAAGAAAGAAGAATCAAATAGACACAATAAAAAATGAGGAAGGGATATTGCCACTGATCCCACAGAAATACAAACCATCATCAGAGAATACTCTAAACACCTCTACGCAAATAGACTAGAAAATCTAGAAGAAGTGGATACATTTCTGGACACATACACCCTCCCAAGACTAAACCAGGAAGAAGTAGAATCCCAGAATAGACCAATAACAAGTTCTGAAATTGAGGCAGTAATTAATAGCCTACGAACCAAATAAAGCCCAGGACCAGACAGATTCACAGTCAAATTCTACCACAGGTACAAAGAGGAGCTGGTATCATTCTTCTTGAAACTATTCCAAACAATAGAAAAAGAGAGACACCTCCGTAACTCATTTTATAAGGCCAGCATCATCCTGATACCCAAACCCGGCAGATAGACAACAAAAAGAAAATTTTAGGCCAATATCCTTGATTAATATTGATGCAAAAATCCTTAATAAGATATTGGCAAACCAAATCCAGCAGCACATCAAAAATCTTATCCTTCACAATCATGTCAGCTTCATACCCACAATGCAAGGGTGGTTCAACATATGCAACACCCCTCTATGCTAAAAAGTCTCAGTAAACTAGGCGCTGGTGGGTGGTTACAGCTACCTGGGAAGCTGGAGTAAAAGGCTTACTGGAGCCTGAGGCAGTGAGGGCTGCAGTGAGTTGTACTCGTGTCACTGCACTCCAGCCTGAGCAAGAGAGTCAGACCCTGTCTCACACACTCACAAAAAAATAAAAAATAAAAAAAAAAAAAGTAAACGTAGACCAGGCATAGTAACTCCCTGCTTTAATCCCACACTCTGGGAGGCTGAATTGGGAGGATCACTTGAGTTCAGGAGTTCAAGACCAGCCTGGGCAACATAGTGGGGCTTCATCTCCACGAAAAATAATAAACAACATTAGTTGGGTCTGGTAGTGCTTACCGGTAGTCCCAGCTACTTGGGAAGTGGAGGTGGAAGGATCACTTAAGCCCAGGAAGTCAAGGTTGCAGTGAGCCAAAATCATGCCACTGCAATCCAACCTGGATGATTGAGCAAGACTGTCACACAAACACACACACACACACACACACACACACACACACACATACAATGGATACTTACTCATAAATTTAAATGTCACCAAGTTTGAAAATTAGGGGAAACTGAGACTACATTTAAAAAATTCCCACATTTATAAAAATTGAATTTCCTATTGTAATTGTTTTTTGAATTGACTGTGGGTGTACTGAGTGGTTACAAGGAATGGGAAAAATGCACCCACTGGGAAGTCTTAGAAATAAGAAGTAGGAGTACCATCTGCTTTAGAGAAAATTATTTTTCATCCATTAGTTAAATGTTTGTAAGCATTGTACCAATTTCTCAAGAGATGTCTGTGTTGCTTAAAGTAAATGTCATTTAAGAAATCAAATATAAATATTCATAAATGAAATGTGCGGCTGTATATAATATTGATTTTTTGGATGAACAATATCTTAACTAAAATAGAACATTGTTAAAAGAATAGAAAAATCTTTTTAAAAGTTCAATTGTCTATTATATAATGTCACTAAAAAAGATCATTAATTTGAATACTCTTGTCATGATTACAGAATGTTTTTAGTTAAAAATAATAATAAATAAACAATTTCTTGTGAATCTTAGAGATTCATAGAGATGGTTAATAGTTTGCCTAGTTATCATAAAGATTATTTTTAGTACAGAAGAATGTAGCAAATTTATCTGAGACTGAACTGAAGCTGATTATTTATATATTCAAGATTTTCTTTCAGAATAAAAATATGCCTTTTTTCATTTATGCTAAGTGATAATGTTATAAAAAATTTCTATAGAGTATAAAACCTCTGAATGAAATGACTTCAAATCTAGGGGGTTGGGCTCTGATATACTAAATATGAACACGACTGATTGAATTGTTCAATTTTTGCCTAAATATACCTTTACCTAAAACTGCCATAACTTAATAAGTCACTTGTATTATATCCCACTGTATGTTATCGTAAAATTTGAACTTGATTTTACTGTACAGATACACGTGCTCAAATGTTCATTGCAGCACTGTTCACAATAGCAAAGACATGGAATCAAAGTAAATGTCCATCAATGACAGACTGAATAAAGAAAATGTGGTACATATACATCACGTGGTACATATGCCACGGTGTATTATACAGCAATAAAAAAAAAAAAAAAGATCATGTCCTTTGCAAGAACATGGATGAGCTGGAGGCTATTACCCTTAGCAAACTAATGCAGGCACGGAAAACCAAATGCAACATGTTCTCACTTGTGAGTGGTAGCTAAATGATAAGAACTTATGAATGCAAAGAAGAAAACAAAAAACAGTGGAGTCTACTGAAGTGGGGAGGGTGGGAGGAGGGAGAGGAACAGAAAAAACAACTATTGGGTACTGAATTTAATACCTGGCTTATAAAATAATATGTACAACAAACCCTCCAACATGTGTTTATCTGTGTAACAAACCTTCACATGTACCTCCAAACCTAAAATAAAAATTTTAAAAATAAATAAAATTTAAGCTTGATGTTTTGTTCCCAAAATATTTATATTTTCCAAAGTATTTATTATCATGTTGTTATACTTTATATGTACACAAAATGTACATATATAGTGTATACTAATTACAATGTACACACCATGTATACATGTAATACTCTTAAAACATTTTTCAATAATGTGCTATACTTTTTGTTAAAAGTAAATTTGATCTGTGTTGATAACTTTCTTTTACTACTTTGTCACTTTATTTTTTATCACCCATGTTTAGTGGTTTTTTTTTGTTGTTGTTAAAATGCATTTAGTGATTTATTTAATTTACTTAATCATTTAGTTCACTCAGCAAGTGCATTTCTTTTGTTAAAATCTTTTCTTAATATGAGAATAATGGATGGTATGTGATTATGTCATCTCAAAAAGTCAAATAGCTTCAAAATGGGCAGAATCTTTGAAACAACACTGCAGGCAATATCTGAGTGACTGTATAGTTCAGGCTTGGCAGACCTGCTGGCTAAATTTAATGAACCCATAGTGTTCTTGTCTACAGTAAGGAATCTGATATGTATATTTTCACAACCATCATCCATTTTGGCTGACACGCACTTAAACAATGATTAACTCAGTTACACTCTTTATCTGATTTGCTTCTCAATAATTTATTTTCACTAAATTAGCTATTTTAGGTGTAACTGTAGAATTAGTTGTGTAAGTTGAATAAACCCATTAATGAGTAGAACTTCTTTATATGTAACTTAGATATTGGTAGTGATATGTTTAGAGTATTTTAAAAGAACTGTTTGATTATCTTCAATTATTTTGGATATAGAAATAGTCATTATGTGGAATGACTCAAAGATATATGTTCCATTTCTGATGTCATATTCAGAGCAATTTAAAAAATGTTTTTAACAAACTCTAATTATTTTTCACATAATAAAGGATTACTTATTTGTGGAAATAGCTCAGACAGATATATCCAGTTCTCTGTTGCTGCAATACACATAGCTTTACAACTAATAGAGTACTCATATAATATTTAAATAAAATGGATGAGAGTTTATACACATTATTAACATTTCACACTCTTTGGATGAATAGAATATGTTTTCAAACTAGAATCAAGTATTGTGGAAATGAGGTCGGTATGATCTGTCGAGATTTTTTTTTTCTTTTACAAACTATTATAGAAATAAATGTTGTTTTATTGTAAAATTTGTTCTAAAAGTTCTAAACTTTATCTAGAAATTTTCTATTTTCTTCTCTAGAAATTCTTTTGGATTAGTTTCACGTATCAGTTACAAACTTTATCTCTCTCTACAAAAAAGTAACATTTTAAAGACAATATTGATTAACAGAAGCAAAGAGTTTTATGAATGGATGCTAAAAGAAGAGAGTTTTAAAAATAGATAAAGCAGCATGTAAAAGTCTGTTGCATTTCATTCAACTGTATTGTTCAATTTGCTAATTCTGGAAAAATGACCAAAGTGAGACTTGAACACAGTCCACTGCTGACTAAATAAAGGATGGAAATCAATAATATACTAAATTGGCATTACTTTATCTCGAATCATAGGAAACATTTTACATCTTAATAAGTCATACTAATAATCTACCGCACTGCACACAGTCATTGTGTCAATCCTAATTTGTAATAGACAGAAGTCCTAGAGTTTGAAATGACTAAAGTGTTTAAATGTTTTGAAGGTACACTATTGGAAGCGATAGTTATTTCTTTAAAAAAAAAAAAAAAAAACGGCAAGGTTGCTGATCTCAGTAACACAATGTCTCCTGGAAATATAACTTTAATAATGTTGAATACAATTTAAAAGGCAGGTAAATTATCATTTCTATTTTATTTTTATAAATTTTTGGCACAACAGCTTTGTGTTTTCTATAAAACCAATAGTATCTCTTTTCTATAACCAGCACTTGACATGGGAGAGGAATGTGTGGAGACTGCTGAGGTTCAGACAGCACAAGGATAGGAATGGGTGGGGCAAAAGATAGAAACCAGATATTCACATACAGAAGAATGTAACGATTCTGGTCTTTTACCTGGTATAAAAGTCAACTCAAAACTGATTAAAGTGTTAAATGTGAGAACTGAAACTATAAAACTATTAAAATAAAGCATTGGAGAAATGCTTCTAAGCATTGGCCTGAGGAAAGTTTGTGGTTTTTTTTTTTTTTTTTTGGTAAGGCGACAAAAGCACAGGAAACAAATACACACGTAAACAAATAAGATTATATTGAGCTAAAAATCTGTTGAACAGCAATGAAAACAATAAACAGAATGAAGAGAGAATAAAGAATGGGAGAAAATATCTACTTGACAAGGGATTAACAGCCAGAAGAAGAAGGCGAAACCACTCAACAGCAAGAAAAATAATAGGGATCTGACTTAAAAATGAGCAAAAGGTCTTGGTGGACATATCTCAAAAGAAGACACAGAAATGGCCAAAAAGTACATTTTTAAAATGCTCAACACTACTAATTATTGAAGAAATGCAAATCAAAACCACAATGGGATATCATCCCATACCAGTTAAAATGGCTATTACCAAGAAGACAGTAACAAATGCTGGCCAGAATTCTGAGAAAAGAGAACTCTTATACACGACTGGTGTCAGTGTGAATTGGTACTGCCCTTATGAAAGATAGTATGAAGGTTCCTCAAAAAACAAAGAGCATAATTACCACATGATGCAACAATCCCACTGCTGCCTATAAAACCAAAAGAAACAAAATCTGTAGGTCAAAGAGGTATTTGTATTCCTGTATTTATTGCAGCACTATTCGCAGTAACCAAGTTACAGAATCAACTTAAGTTTCCATAGACAGATAAATGGATAAAGGAAATGTAGTTATAGAGAATGAAATATTTTTAGTTATAAAAAATACAAATTTCTGTAATTTGCAGCAACGTGAATGCACCTGGAGGACATTATATTAAATGAAATAGGCACAAAAAGGCAAATATTACATGTGTAGGAGCCTTAAAAACTTGATTTTATGAAGGAAGAGAGTAGAATGGTAGTTATCAGAGTTTGGGAAGGGTAGTGGAGAGGAAGAATAAAGCAAAGTTGGTAAATAGGTACAAAAATACAGTTAGAAGGAATAAGTTACAGTGTTCAACAGCACAGTAAGATGGGCTACGGTTAATAATTTATTGTATATTTTAAAATAGCTAGAAGAGATCTGAAATATTTCCAACATAAATAAAGGATCACTGTTTGAGGTGACGAAATCCTGATTATCCTGATTTGATCATTACATATCGTATGCATAAAAATACCACATGTAACCCCATAAATACATACAATGATTATGCATGAATTAAAATAAGATAGGCAGCTGTCTAAGCACCAGTCCCACGGTGAATGTAAATGTAGAGAAGCATCTGGTCACTGAGAGGAAGGAAAACATGAAGATACAGTATAAGAAATAAAGCCGAAGTCATTATCATAGACAGACTTGACACTGCAATGTGTGCTGAGGCAGGAGTTCAGTAACTGATTTTAAGATAAAGGTTGTGGAGCTTGTCTTCAAGAACCAAGATGTGAAAAAAGAATCTATTACCTTAGCCAAGGAGCAGAATTAGGTAATATCAACCATGAGGTGTCCTTATAGTGGTCCCTGGTGATTTCTCTGTCTTTGTATTCTTCCTGCCCAGAGACAGAAAGAGAGAGGAAGCATCTAATGTGCATAAACTACAATATAAGATTATGACTTTTCCTTCCTTTCTCCCTTCCTCTCGTCTTTCTTCCCTCCCTTCCTCTCTCCTTCTTCCTTCATTCCTTTCTTCCTCTTTCTTTTTTATTTACTTTCCTTATTTTTTTTTCTTCATTCTATTATGCTATTGATCTATCTGTCTACCAGCTGACATGCTTGTCTATCTGCCCATCCATCATCTGTCCATCCATCCATCCATCCATCCATCCATCCATCCATCCATCCAACCACACATACATCTATTTAAAATAAGGGGCAAAAAAAGGGTGAAAGAGTACAAAAGTAACATATTTAGAGTACAAATAAAATTATTTTTATTCCTGCCTCTCTAATCCACTAAGTCCCAGCCTTTTCTAGATCCTTACCAGTATTCTCTTACATATACATGCAAATATTTGGATATATGACCAACTTTTATTTTGTATTTAAGTGATATTCAATAGAAGACAATGCCTGCACACTTGCACGCCATGTGCATGATCTTAATTTTTTAATAGCCAAATTAACAAAAAAAGTAAAAACTTTTAATAATACATTTTATTTAACCCAGCATATCTCAAAAATTGTATTTTCAACAAGTCAACATAAGGCATATTAATGAGATATTGATGTTTTAAATATTGTCTTTAAAACTGGTATATTTTACACTTAGAGTACATCTCAATTTGAAGTAGCCACATGTCCCATGCTGAGAAGCCACATGTGTTATTCTACCATACATACTATGGAGTACTTCATCTGCTCCATTAATATATTTGCTCAAATTCTTGAAGAGGATAGTGGACAATGTCTCACTTTTTTTTTTTTGAGGTGAGGGGGCAGAGTTTTGCTCTATCACGCAGGCTGGAGTGCAGTGGCACAATCTTGGTTCACTGAAACCTCTGCCTCCCAGGTTCAAGTGATTCTCCTGCCTCAGCCTCCCCAGGAGCTGGGATTACAAGTGCATGCCAGCATGTCTGGATAATTTTGTATTTTTAGTTGAGATGGGGCTTCACCATGTTGGCCAGGCTGGTCTGGAACTCCTGGTCTTGTAATGAGCCCACCTCAGTCTCTCAAAGTGCTGGGATTACAGGAGTGAGGCACCAGGCTAGCCAGCTATTTCTCACTTTAGAAGGGCTCCAAACCATTCCATTATATGGATGTTACAAGTAGGGCTTAAGTGTCTCTCAATGCAAATGGAAAGATTAAGAAAGCTGTATACATTACAAAAGAGATAAAATACTACTGTGTTAAAGATGAGTAACTAAAATTTCAGTTGTTTTGCAATGGAAATTGAGACATTGGAAGTCTTAACAAACAGTATACAAAATCTTATTTAAATATGTTTTACTTGGGTATTAGGATTGGAAATCCTAAAAGATTGACTACTTTAACTATAACTGAAAAAGATAAAGAGAGGAGGCTTAATAGAATCATCATCATCATACTTCAAAATGTATGCTGAGATGTAAACTCAATGTTGAATGACTAGGTAAACCATGCTATTCATTCTATGCATGTTTAGGATCATGCGAACTGCAGTCTCTGAACAGTGTTGGAATCACGCAGAGATTTGAAGTTGAGGTTAGTTGCTTTGGCCAAGATTCACTGACACAGATCTTAGGCATGTTCTGCTGTAGCAGGCTGAGCACTGATGTTCACGGATGCACACATAAACTTCCTACCAGAATTAGCACATTGATTTGCTTGAATAGACAAGTTTCCCTACTTAACGCTAATTAATAGTATTATTTCTTTTTAAATGCTGAATAGTTTTGCAGGCTGCATTTCCATATACAAAAGAACAACCTTTGTTTGTTTGGTTTTTTTTTTTGAGAAATATGTCAATGTTTTATACTAATAGTTTTATTTTGAGGGAGATGTTCAGTTAAGTGTTCAAAGAGCTAACACTCATCAATGTTAAAATAATGTCAGAAGAGACTTTTCCTTTAAAAAAAACAGTAAATTAATTGAGTTTTCATGTGATTAGCAGCCTTCTGGTAACTGGGCCTACACTTATTGACAACCACACAGGAATAAAAGAATAATTATAAGATAAAAAGTAATAGACTGGGGGAAAAAAAAAGTGGCAGAAAAATGTATTCTGATTGGAGAGCTTAGCCCATTTATATTTAAAGCAATTATTGATAAGGAAAGACTTATTTCTAACTTCTGTCATTTTTTTATTTGTTTCTTTTATGTCTTATGGTTCTTTTTTTTATTCTTTCAATTACTACATTTTTCTATATTTAGTTTTTTTTTAATAAACTCTTGTGATTCTCTTCTCATTTCCTTCTATGTATATTTTTAAAAACATTTTATTTGTGGTTTCCATGGGGATTACATTTGAAATCCTAAATTTATAACAACCTGATTTAAATTGTTACATGCTATCTCCCAGAGACTCATTTTAGATCCAAAGACACAAATATATTAAAAGTAAATGAATGGAAAAATATATTGGATGCAAATAGTAATCAAAAGAGAACGGAGGTGACTGTAACAATATTATGTAAAGCAGATTGTATGTGAAAAAAAGGTTACACGCAACAAAGAAAGACATTACATATTGATAATAATTTCAAAACATATGTACCAAACAAAACTGCCCCCAAATGTATGAAGCAAATATTGATAAAAAAGAAGGGAGAAGTAGAAAGTTTTCCAACAATAGTTGGAAATTTAAATATGTCACTTCCAATAATGGATAAAACATAATTAAAAAGATAAATAAAGGAATGGATAACTTTTGCAACACTATGAACCTACTAGACCTAATAACATTTTGCCCAACGGTTGCATCACATTTATTATTTTCAAGTGCACATGGAACATTCTGTAGGAGAGATAAAATCAGCCACAAAACAATCGTTAGAGAAATGCAAATCAAACCCACAATGAGATACCATCTCACATCCGTCCAAATGGCAATTGTTAAAAAGACAAGAAACAACAGATGAGGTCAAGGTTGTGGAGAAATAGGAATGCTTTTACATGGTTGGTGGGAATGTAAATTAGTTCAACCACTGCTGAAGTGTAGAAATTCCTCAAAGATTTAGAACCAGAAATATCATTTGACCCAGCAAACCCATTATTGGATATATAGCCAAAGAAATATAAATTATTCTGGCTGGGCACAGTGGCTCACGCCTGTAATCTCAGTGCTTTGGGAGGCTGAGGCAGGTGGATCACAAGGTCAGGAATTTGAGACCATCCTGACCAACATGGTGAAACTCCATCTCTACTAAAAATACAAAAATTGGCCTGGCGTGGTGGCTCGTGCCTGTAATCCCAGCTACTCAGGAGGCTGATGCAGGAGAATTGCATGAACCCAGGAGTTGGAGGTTGCAGTGAGCCGAGATGGTGCCAAAGCACTCCAGCCTGGGCAACAGAGTGAGATTCTGTCTCAAAAAGAGACAGAATCCCCTCCCTGTGTCTATATGTTCTTATTGTTCAGCTCCCACTTATAGATGAGAACAGTGTTTGGTGTTCTGTTCCTGCAACAAGTTTGCTGAGGATGATATCTTCCAGCTTCATCCATGTCCCTGCAAAAGACAATTCTTTTTTTTTTTTGGCTGTATAATATTAGATGGTGCATATGTGCCACATTTTCTTTATGTAGTCTATCATTGATGGGCATTTGGGTTGGTTCCCAGTCTTTGCTATTGTGAACAGTGCTGCAATGAACATACAAATGCATGTGTCTTTATAATAGAATAATTTGGATTCCTTTTTTGAGACAGAATCCTGTGTAACAAACCTGCATGTTCTGCACATGTACCCTAGAACTTAAAAAAAAATAATAAAATAATTTTAACAATTAAAATAATATAATCTGCCTTTTCTGACCACATGATATGAAGCTAGATATCAATGATAAGAGGAAAACTGGGAAATTCACAATACATAGTAATAAAATAAGGTACTCAAAACCAGTAAGTCAGAGAAAAATGTCACAATAAAAATTTTAATACAAATGAAAATGAAAACACAGCATATCAAAACTCACAGGTTTGAGTGAAGGCAGTACCCAGGAAATTTATATTGTAAATACATACCTTGAAAAAGAAGAAAGATCTCAAATTAATAATCTAGTTTTACATTTTGAGAAAGTACAAAATTAGAGCAAGCTAAACTGAAAGTTAGAAGAAGAAAGGAAGTAATAACAGAGTGGAGATAAATAAAAGAGAGAGTAAAAAACAATAGAGACAATCAGCAAATCAGATGTAGGTTCTTTGAAAACATCAACAAAATTGGCAACCAACTCTTTAGTTGGACTGACCAAAGTAAATAAAACCAGAAATGAAACTGTAGACAATACTACCAACTTTATATAAAGAAAAACATATTCTAAAATAATACTATGAACAATCTTACACTACTAAATTAGAAAATCTAGAATAAATAGGCAATCTTTTGGAAACACACATATTACCTAAATTGACTCAAGAAAGAACAGAAAATTTCAATCATTCTATAGCAACTAAAGACATAATCCAAAACTTCCTAATAAGAAGAGCCAGTGTCTTTACCAGGGAATTCTACAAAATATTTAAAAAACCAGTACCACCAATTCTTCTGAAGGCTTTCCATAAAATTGAAAAGGAGGATACACTTCCTAATTCATTCTAAGAGGCCAGCATTATCAGATACAAAAGGAAGATAAAGACATCACCATAAAAGAAAACCACAGGTCAATATTCCTTATGCATACAGATAGAAAGGCCTCAAAGAAATATTAGCATATTGAATCCAATAGCATATTAAAAGGATTATAAATTATGACTAGGTGGGATTTAGCCCAAGAATGCAATTGTGTTTCAAAAGTGAAAATCAATTAATGGAATACACAATATTAATTAAATTTAAAAATGCACAATAATAGCAATTGAACAGAAAAAAAAATTTGACAAAACTAAACATTCTTCCAACATTAAAAAAAAAAAAAAAAAAAAAAAAAAAAAACAGCCTAGGAATAGAAAGACACTCCCTCATTATGATGAAGGCCATAGATAAAATATCCGCAGCTAATAGCATACTCAGTGTGTAAGGACTACAAAATTGTCAGAAATAAGACAAGGATGTCCACTTTCACTGCTCCAGATAACATAGTATTGGAAGTCCTAGGAAGGGCACTTAGCCAAAACTAAGTAAACAACTAACAAACAGCATTCGAATACAAAAGGACTAACATATTCTCTGTTTGTAGATATAATCATCTTATATGTGAAAAACCCTAAAGATTACACTGAAAGTAAAAAGTAATCTTTTATAGCTAATAAACAAAAGCAGAAACACTGTAGGATAGAAAATCTATACCCCAAAATAAAACACTATTTATACAATAAAAATGAGCAAACCAAAAAAGAAATTAAGAAAACAATGCCATTTACAGTAGCATCTAAAATAATAAAATACTTAAGAATGTATTTAGCCAAATAGGTAAAAGATTTGTTTGCGGAAAACTAAAAGAAAAATGCTGAAAGAAATTAAAGACTTCTTTTTAAAAAAGAAATGTATCCTGTTTTTTCAGTTAGAAGACTTAATACTGTTAAGCTGTCAATGCTGCCCAAAGTGATCTCTGTACTGACTCAACCCCAAACCCATCAGTACACCAACAGCCTTTTTTGCGTAAATGAAAACTTTGATTTTTTAATCCATATGAAATTGCAAAGGGATCCAAGTAGCAAATCTAATATTTAAAAAGAATAATGAGTCATAGTTCTTGCATTTTTTCCATTTTGAAACCTGCTACAAACTACAGTTACCAAAACAGTAAGGTATTGGCGTAAGGATAGACATATAGACCAAGGGAATAAAATTGAAAGTCAAGAAATAAAACCTTATATTTATGGCCAACTTATTATTGGCCAAGGCCCAGAGTTCTTTTTCCATTAAATGGAAGAAAAACTCAGGTAGAAATTTAATTGCCATTGTAATGGTATTCAGAGGTGAGACCCTTAAAAGCTAGATGAGTTATGAGTACTCTTCTCTCATGAATTGATTAATGCTATTATCTCAGAAATGGGTTAGTTATTGTGGAAGTGGGTTCCTGAAAAAAAGGATATATTTGACCCTATTTTATCTCTCTGTTTCATGTCCCTGCCTGCCTATGTCCCATTGGATAATGTGCAAGAATGCCCTTATCAGATGCCAGTGCTATGCTCTTGGATTTCTCAACATCCAGAGCTCTGAGCCAAGTAAACATCTACTGTTTATAAATTACCCAATCTGTGGTATTTTGTTATAGTAGCAGAAAGTAGACTAAGATAAACAGTCTCTTAAAAAATGTGGCTGAAACAATTAGATTCCACATACAAAAGAATACGTTTGATCTGTCTCTCAAACCATGCTCATAGCAAACCATGTTTAATAAAATGCATCCCTGTATCATACCACTTGAGATCCTCAAAATGGATCAATGACCTAAATATCAGACGTAAAATCATAACTCTTCGAGGAAAACAAAGGAGCAAATCTTCATGACCTTGACTTTGACAATAGACTCTTAGCAGTGCCATCAAAACTGTGAGCAAAAAGAGAAAAACAAAATCATACATTGGACTTAATCATTGTTAAAAACTTTTGTTATCAAAGAACATTATTAAGGAAAGGAAAACATACATGATGGGAGAAAATATTTGCAAATCATTTAATCTGATAAAAATTTAATATCCAGAATCTACAAAGAACTCCTAGAATTTGTCTACAAAGAAATAGTAACTGCATTAAAACATAGGCAAAGGCCTTTCCCTAGAGAATATACACATAAATAGCCACTAAGCACATGAAAAGTTCTCAACACCATTAGTTCTAGGGAAACGCAAATCAGAACCAGGAGATACCACTTCACACCTTTTCTAGGGTGGTTATAACAAGAGCAACTCCAAAGGAGTGGGGACCAGTGTTAGCAAAGATCCTGAGAAATCAGAACCCTCATACACTGCTGGTGAGAATGAAAAATGATGCAACTACTCTGAAAAATAGCTTGGTAGTTCCTCAGGAAACTAAAGATAGAATTACCGTATGATCTAGCAATTTCATTCCTAGGCATATATCCAAAACAGTTAGAAACACAGACTAAAACAGTTACCTGTACAACAATGCTCACTGGATAATTATTTACAGTAGTCAAAAGGTAGAAACAACCTAGGGGCCCAAAAACAAATGAATGGATAAACAAAAAGCGGTATGTATTTGCAATGGAATCTTATTCAGCTTTAAAAATGAATGGAATTCTGATAAATGCTACACCATGTATGGACCTTGAAAACATTTGGGTAAGTGAAATTATCCAGACACAAAGGACAAATAGTGTATGATTCCATTTTTATGAAATAGCCAAATTCATAAGGAATAAAAGTAAACTAGAGGCAGCAGGTACTGGCAAAGGGAGGAATGGAGAGTTACTGCATAATGGTCACAGAGATTCTGTTTTGGCAGTTAACAGAATTTTAAAAATAGTGATGACAGTTGCATAATATTGCAAATGCAAATAATGGTATTAAATTGCATACTTAAAATGATTAAAATAACTGTATATATATGTATATATATATATATATATAGAGAGAGAGAGAGAGAGAGAGAGAGAGAGAGAGAGAGAGACCCCATAAAAGTTGTTCAAAATTCTGCATATACAAAACAAACAAAACAACAATAGCAACAAACCTGGAAACCAGAAATTAGATGCATCCTCATTAGAATATTTGATTTGTAGAAAAACACCTGTAACATGTAATGAACAAATTCAGGCTTCTAATGTAATATTCCAAATGAAACAAAAATAAATTCTTTTCTGTGAAATTCTGACTTTCTAGATTATGAATTCTAAAAGCATTAGTAATATGTAAAGTCACATGAGTCATTAAAATATTTTATATTAGATAATGAGCTCATAAGGACATGGACCTTTTTGATTTTTAAAAACTACTGAGGATATAAATATTTTAGGTAAAGTAATATTTTTAAAAACAAAAGCAATGATATTTGTCATTGTTTAACATTTTTGCAAATCTAATGCCTAGATTTGCAAAAATGTTGAAAGTGGGATTCTCATATTTGGGTCTGCATTCAGTTTGGTAATATACACTGTTTCGTTTGAAGAATATGAAGAAAATGCAATCTAACACAGATATCTAGTCAGAAAGGGAGGATCTAGCAGACCCTGAACAACATCTCAAAGACACTAGGAGATTTCAAGTCATAGTTTAGGAGCCACACATCTATCTGGAAACAATTTTACCAAGAAGACAGGAAGACTTCATTGATAACAGACATAGATGACATAGATTCTATCTAGAGTTATAGTCTCATTTTTTGGGACACATAGGTATGACACTTTTGTTTTCCAGAAACAATCACAAATATACCTATTTTGAAATAGGTTCTTTTCTTCTGTTTTCCCACAAAACTTTGGCCTATTTCCATTCCTATCTCATCATTTTGAGGCAAGAGAACAGGTTCTGCAGGCAGGAAGCCTAAGGCTAATTTGTTCTATCTTCCTAGAACTGAATCAAAAAGAAAACCCCACCTCTCCATACCCAAGTAACAAGAGGGTTTGACACTATTCTCTTTGCACTACTTCCCAGAAGAAAAAAAAAAAAAAAAAAAGGGAAGTACCATTGATTGATCCTCTCCCACAACCAATCAGACTGGTCAGGGGACATCTTTATTTACATAGGGTGTAACTTTGTACTTCACTTTAGCTCTTATCAGTTTCCTCCTATGACCAATCACACAAGCCAAGTCCTAATTTACATATGGTATAACCAAGTAACCAGGGGGAAACCTGTAGAGAGTATTAAAACCCCCAAAAATTCTGTAACCGTCACTCTTGAGCCACTTGCTCAAGCCCGCTACCACTCTGTGGAGTGTACTTTCTAACAATATTGTTTTCATTACTGTTTGTCTCAATAGATTTCCATTCTTTACAGGGCATTGGAAATGTCTTTCCACTAGTTAGGACCATGTCACAAGTTAAGAGTATGAGGAATCACTTGAAAGGATGTATAAATGATTCATTGAATTAATAGATAGAGCAGAATATTTAAAGTTTTATTTAAAAGGGATTATCACATCTTCTTTTTTTTTTTTTTTTTTTTTTTTTTTTTTTTTTGAGACGGAGTTTCGCTCTTGTTACCCAGTCTGGAGTGCAATGGCGCGATCTCGGCTCACCGCAACCTCCGCCTCCTGGGTTCAGGCAATTCTCCTGCCTCAGCCTCCTGAGTAGCTGGGATTACAGGCACGCGCCACCATGCCCAGCTAATTTTTTGTATTTTTTAGTAGAGACGGGGTTTCACCATGTTGATCAGGATGGTCTCGATCTTTTGACCTCGTGATCCACCCGCCTCGGCCTCCCAAAGTACTGGGATTACAAGCTTGAGCCACCGCGCCCGGCCTATCACATCTTCTTATAAGACTAGGAAATCATTGAAGTGTTCATGTGGTCAGAGGATTTGGCAGGCTAGCAACTAAGAGGTTTATATTCATTCACGCTAGATATTGAACCTCTGGTGGAGAATTTAACATCTTGTAGACCTCCTGCTGGTATCCTAGAGAGTTAACCAGCAAGTTTCATTATTTATTTTTTTTCAGTTTGCTGATGTGGTTTCAAAGGTGGAATTGTTTTTATACTAATATTCCTATTTAGAATTTGAAAAACATGTTGATAAAAATTATTCAATTTAGGAAAAATTTCTAAATTTAGATAATGCAATGACAACAATAAGAAAAACAATCTCTTATGATAATAAAGCAATCATTATTTTGAGTCACTTATTTAGCTATCTCCTAGCAAAACTTCTTGCACATCTCCCAAACCTCTGACAAGGTAATTTCATCAATGCATTTAATTTAATTTAATTTAATTTTAATTTTGCTACAGTTTTGTATTGATAGTAAAATTGTGTCTTTGAGTTTGTACACACATATGTGTATGCATGAGAGAAAAAGAGAAAAATAAAAGTATAAAATATTTTCTCGCAATTTTTATAGAGACTTTACGTTTATCCAGCTGCTTGATTTGACTTGAATTTTTCTCCCCTCCTTTTACAGTAATGTATAAGCAAGTCAAATATAAATGAATTTCTCAAATTTATGTAATTAGCATAGAGTGAAAACTCCTGGATCTGTACTCTCTTTCATGGCATTACTTTGCTTCCCTTCTCTTCCTCTCACCAACTCAATCTTATTACATTACCATAGATGTGCGTTTCCTGGTGTTTTGGATGAAAGCATAGTTGATTTTGTAGATCTTGCATGATGAAGCATTTGGTGGAAGTCCTGAAGTGGCTGGCATTCTTGTGAGTTTGCTCCACAGCTCAGTACAGATGGCAGCAGCGTGAATGAAATGATAGCATCACGTGTACATTGAGCTACAGGGACAACTTATTCCCTTGTGTTTCTAGCACCAAAGCCCACCGGAAGAAGGAATCATCTTACGAGGGGGCATGGAGGCTATTTGTGAGGTGGCCACTGGGTGGGGCAAAAGTGCATACTTTGTAAGAGGACCACCGTCCTAACTGAGGAATATAACGATCAACTAAAAGTGTTTCCCAAGTTCATGTCAGAAAACAAATTAGAAGACTCAAATTCAGATTCAAAGGAAGTCTGAATTTTTATTATTTAGCATACTTACTTTGTAATATTTTTATTAATTGCATATATCTTTGCACACGTTAAAGAGAATTGCTCTCTCACACACACAGTACAAGAACTAAGCACAATAATTAATTTGTATAATAGAAAGTAAAATACCAAGTTATTGTCATGTATAATAAAATTTTATCTCAAATAGACTTTATGTGCTGAGTGTCTTTCTTAGTATGTATGTTATAATTTTGCTTCAGTGTGACAATTTAAAAAATGATAGTTTATTGCATTTTTCTTCTTAGTTCTATTGCTTTGTGATTGTTGTAGTTACATTCATCAAACACTGCATTCATATGCAGCAACATAATTGTGACCGTTTAGTATCTATAATCACTTACGGAGAATGAGTGGGAATTAGCGCTTAGTTGGAGTGTTTAAAGAAGGAAAGAGTGAGTGTTAGTGTTTAAGAACAGATGAGCCATTTTCTACCTTTAGATTTCTTGCAGAATTTGTGCCTAGTCTGATTTTCTTTGGATTGAGAAAAATGCTTGTATCTCTGAAGCATTTAAATAAGTACATTATACAAATGTTCTATTCAGGTGAAATATAGTATAATGTAGCAGTTTTTTAAGGAAGTCGATGCCTAAAACTCCAGTGCAATACGTCTGATTCTCACAGACTTTCTGAAAAACGTTGCTTTAAAAATAGCTCGACATATGAGAGACTCCTTGTCTTCATGTATGTTTGCAACAAATGTAGAAATACAACTGAAAATGACAGTATCACAAATATGTCAACAACAAATTAAAATGTTTAGTGTTGTATCTGGATTTGTTGAGTGGTTTTTTTTTTTTTTTTTTTTTTTCTTTTTTACTGTGAGACATGACTCTTCTTTCCTATAAATGTGAGAAGAGAGGTGCAGAGATATTGACGTACACAATTTGGAAAAAGGAAGGAAATCAATATAGAATGGTACTTGCCTTTTCCCTTTGAATTTTCCTTTTCATTTGTTTATTGTTAAGAATTATTGCTAAGAAATTTCCCTCTCATTTTTTATTGTCGGTTTTAAGATGAAACACTTTTAGAAGAAAGTCCCTGACTTTATCTTGTCTTTATTTTTTATGGCTTAGGGATTTATTCATAACAATATACACAGTGAGTACACAAGATATTCAACTTTTCCATATATAATCTCATTTTAAGTATGTATAAAAGTGTTGCAAAATAGCTGAAAATTGCACTCAGCAATAAAACATACTGTAGTCAATATTTCCACTACTCTATTGTGACTGAATGGATAAGGTACCATCGTAGTAAGACCATTCCTCGGCCTCATTTGTGGCCACTGAGTAATGTTAGAGAATGGGTCACTAACGACTTTATGAATCAAGATGATACAATTCTAAAACAAACTGGCCCATCCAGATACATCATGGAAATACTATGAGTATCAAGATGTGGTTAGAGAAAACCAGAAAATAACTGAGGCTTTGTGATAAATAGTAATTGTAGCAATAATAAAAATAAAGGTAATAATAAATAATAAGAATGCAAATCCCAGGTACAGAACGATGTATCTAGTCTGCACTAAGAGATACATATTCCTTACGTCCAATCCCTGTAATTACACAATCCAAGATTTACTCCTGTTGGCAGATGTGAAGGCAGCAAAGTGCAGAATACAGTTTTCCCAAGATTAACCTGAAAATTAGTGACATAGGGGTGGTTCCCGAATGTATTTAGCATGACTATAAAATTAAAAGTAAGAAAATATAGACATTTTAAACTTCTTCAGTGTTCTACAGTTTACAAAGTGCTTTCATACCACTATTTCATTCTTTCTGGAATCCTAGGAGATAACAGATATTATTACTAACTCTGTGGTGCAGAGGAATTAGTGGAGTCTTAAAATAACAATAATGACATGCCTAATAAAGCACAGAGGCTAAGGGGGTAGGAAACGAGCTCAGTGCTCTCTCCATCAAATCACACCAGCTGGCTTGGAGAACTGACTGAAAGTAAAGAATATAGATATACAGGGAGACGGAAGATATATATATCCTGGAGGCCAATTTAGATGAGGATTTATGGCTTTTTATATTTATCCTTGTTCTACAGGTTACTAGAAGAAATATGCCTGGAGAGGAACCATGGAGGGAAAAATTGAAGACAGAAAGGTGGCTTACAAAGCCTTCGTGTGGTGGCAGAGATATGGAAGAGCTAAATCTGCCAGCAGTTAAGGGAGACAATGAGTTTTTCAGAAAAGAGCTCTGGGCCTGCAGTCAGCTGATATGGGTTCGAGGCCAAGCTTTGACATTAACATGCTGAAAGGTCTTGGAGTCCCCTAATCTCTTGAGGACTTATTTTTGCCACTTGTAAAATGACAGAATTAAATTATATGATGTGCAATGGATTTACCAACTCTAAAAAGTTATGATTGTAGAGTTTAATTACATTTCAAGCCTTATTAGAAAGCTATCACTGATACAGGAACAACTCCAATAGGCCCTCCAAAGAATGAAAAGTCCCAAGAGGAATCCTGGCACTTACACCTAACCCTAAACGTCAAAATTGGCAGCAATAGTATTAGCCTGCTAATTTGTTTTGTACTTGTCTTCCTTGCAATTAAATCAGTTGAGGAATAAAAGGAAAATTCTGAGGCCATAAAGAGATCAAAGAAAAAAATTGGAAGCAAAAGATTCTTCTAAATTTTCTTACCCCTCAAATAGAGGTTGTATCAGCAGGACTGCTTTAATACTAGATTATGGATTTAAAGAAATACACCAATAACATCATATTGTTTGAGACAGCTGAGCCATGTTTCCCTTCTATGCTTTCTGGTCACGTGAACTCCAGGAAAACTATTCTCTCCATTCACATGATGATCATCTGCCTCTCTGCTCTTAACATATAACAACAAAGAGAGAACGCTGCTGTTGAGACTGACCCAATTATTTGTTGCTGTTTTCTCTACACATATCACAGAAACCCAGAAATAGTTATTACATAACTCCAAAAAGGAAATGCCTCTGTTCTTCCAAAATGCATCCAAATCCACAATTTTCAGTATAGGCATTTTGGGCATTGGTAGGGGCAGTTTTGCTCCCCTCACCAAGCATTTACATATTGAAATATACATTATGTTATTATAAATTACTTTTTACATTTCTCACTTATTTTTTGTTGAGATATTATATTGCTAATCTTTTATTACTGTGAGTGTATAGGTGGGTTTACTATCTATGAATTCCATTTCAGGATGTTAAATATTATACAGTACTTATTATGAAAGTAATTATTGGGTCTTATCTTGCTCAATGGTCTAATATATCTCACATTATTGAAGAAAGATTGCAGTCCAGGTTGGACAAACCACAATGCTTCGCTCAGCTCCAATGTTCCTTTAACATCTGTGACTAACAAGCTCCCTAATTGACAAGGATGGAAAGGTCATCTGATATTTTATATATTCCCATGTGGACTGGAAACACATGTGAAAAAAATCTGAACTCAGTGCTGCTACATCTCCAGCCCCTAAGGTATTTGGCTCAGCTAATATTTACTGTACTCATACAACTATGAAAGAGCTATGAAAGACACACTCACCATCCGAACATGGTTATGCTTATTGTTGACAGGGTAGGAGGAGGCACTTGAATCAAAAGCATAAGGCACTGATGTTCTATTAGGAAACAAACAACATTCTGTAGAATGGTGGAAGGAGAAAAAATTCTTACAAGAGTGATCAGAGAAGGCTTTATGAAGAAAATAACATTTGAATAGAGACTTAAAGGTCGAATGGGGCTTTGATATAGTAGGAGTGCAAACACTGTGAACAAAGTTAATTGGCGTTAAAATTTGTCTGTGTTGAGGGAATAATAAGTAGTCAACAGGAGCACAGAGGTGTGCTTCCAGATAGAGCGGAAAGGCGAGATGTGGCTAGACCCTAGACAGTCTTGAATGCAACCTAAAGAATTCTGGCATATCCCCTTAGACAATAAGGATACTCTACAGGTTAGTAAAACCTATACTAGTTTATTAAAATGACTGGCAGCAGTGTAAAAGATCAAAATGTGAACACACACACACACACACACACACACACAAGAAAAACACCAGGCAGGGAGACTAATTAGGAGTTTCTTCCATAGTTCTGCCATGCAATGACAACCCAAGCCTGAGGCTGGGCACTGATTGTAGGAATGGGGAGGAGAACAGACAGGAGAGAAAACAGCATTTGTTAATTGGGTATAGAGTGAGAATCACGGAGAGGAAGGTGATTCTACAGGTTCCTCGTACTGGTGATACCAGTACCTGAAGGAGGGAAGTCACTCTGGGGAGACTAAATACTAAAGCTGTCCTCACAAGGCTAATAAGACCTCTGGATGGAAATATAGTCTTAATTAAGTATTAGTCAGGCTGCACTTTGTCTCATTGCTTGCAATCAAAAGTCACAAAGCGTTAGACACTGACCATTTGCATCCCCATTGCTACTATACATAAAATTTCTGACGTTAGAAACATTAGGCTTTTGTTTTAAGAATTATTTAAGCAGATCCTGAATTCCAGTGGAACAGCTGACACCAGTCAGTTTAAAGACTCCCTCTGAGGAACCAAATCAGCTTGAAAAAACAATTTCTTTATCTTTTTATCCCATGACTTCACCCTCTTCGACCAATCAATAATCTCTACACTTTGACCACTCCAAAACTCTAGCCCCACACTCCCTGGAGAGATGAATTTGAGGTTTCCTCCCATCTTGTCTCATTTAGTGGCCCTACGATTTAACCTCATTTTTCTGCTGCAATTTCAATCTAGCGTTTCCGCATATTGACTTTCATATGCATTGAGCAATGAACCTGTTACACTTAGAATATTTAGAGAGAGGATAATGAATGTGGTTTGGAACAAGCTGAGTCTCCCTATAACAAACTTTTCTCTCAATGAAGGCAGTATCAACATTAAAAGCAAAGCAATCTCCCAGAACCAATACAAACTTGTGAATAACAGTTGTCTTCATGACACAACATTGGTTAGTTTAAAAAGTCATTCAAAGCATAAAAGATGCCCTATCATGTTTTAAAGAAAATGTAAGTCAGGTGTCCCCAAACTTTTTCCCCGGGGGCCAGTTCACTGTCCCTCAGACCGTTGGAGCGCCGCCGCATACTGTGCTCCTCTCACTGACCACCAATGAAAGAGGTGCCCCTGTTGTGTGTCGGTGGGCCGGATAAATGGCCTCAGGGGGCCGCATGCGGCCCGCGGGCCATAGTTCGGGGACGCCTGCAAATGTAAGTGAATCAAAGAGGCTTCAGTGTTACAAATAAACTTCATTAGCAGATACAAAATAAAGAAGGTCTTAAATGAATGCTATAATTTAAAAAATGTATTGTGTACATCATTTGGTAGTTAAAAACAGCTGTTTACATAACTTGTATTAGGATATGACTTGATATGATACCATGCAAAAGAGTAAACTGATGTTGGAGAAGACATTTATATGCATATATGTACCCCAAATCATTTTTCAGAAGCAACTTGTTCTTACACACTTTGAGGATGACAATCTATCATAAGATCTTTCACTAAACGCTAATATTTTATTTTTCTTCTTTGTTTTTGCTGTTGTTTAACAAAAGCATTTCATGTGCTCTTCACTCAGACACTAAGGGTTGTTTCTATGTGACAGCCTAATTCTAATCTACTATAAAAATAAGAGAATATAATTATTGGGCTTTTAAACAAGAAATTATCCACGGTCTCTCTATCTCACAACCATAAGGAAATGTTTCTGCTAAGGATTCTGACACTGCTTTGGGAAAGAAAGATTTCAGAATCAGACAGAGCCCCTATGTCACCTGATGAATTGAATTAGAGATCCAGTGAAGTCATCAGCAAAGACAATAGCTCCTAGATAAGATAAGGCTTGGAAAAAAGAAAAAAGAAAAAACAAACAAACAAACAAGAAAAGAAAAACCTTATTAACGTATCTAGATAAAGTGTTGATCAGAAAGGGGGGGTTAGTAAAAAATGGAAACATACTAGTAAATAGTAAGCTATTTGAGTAGACACGCGTGAGCCTATTTTAGCTTGATGCCTTCACACTTTTAAATCACGTAGCTAACAATCCTCATTGTGATTTCATGCTCACCAAGTAACAGCCTGATTAGTGTGTGGCTTCCCATGTGGCATGCCTGCAGGTGGAGTGTCTGGTTGCCTCTCCAATTAGATTGCTCATTATAAATTGAAAAACTGGTATGCATCATTCTTTTTTGAGTGGGGTTACTTCTGATATGTTGATAAATCAGTTTTCTAAACCTCCTATATTTAGAGCCAATCTTTGAACCATGATGAATTTGAGGGGGTTGCCCTATGAAGCTCCTTGGAGACGCATAGAATATCTTCTCTTAAGACTTCCAACATCTCATTGATGGCAGCTTTATAAATTGCATCACAGTAATTGCCCCTATTGGCAGAAAGAAGGTCATCATGAAATAAAATACAAGGGAGCATGTTTGACACAATACTGTCATAGAGCCAGGGTGCAAATATAATTCAGAGTTCAATATTAACTTACATTTGAGAGTGAAATGGAGCACTTACCAAATGTAAAAACAGGAATTTTAAACAAGGGCTCTCCTAAAGGGTATATAATCACCCTACTTATAACTCAGGTTACAGGACCTATCTTGACATTGAACTGGAGACATTTATGATCATTATTTTGTGAATCTTATGAAGCAATAATGCCTCAAGATATAGCTCCTCATCTGACAGCCAAGTGCAGATCCCTCTCAGAACTGCGTGGGAACTCCCTGGGAGCCTCCCACACAGGATGCCACAGCACACACTGCTCTTGTAGGTGAAATCCAGGCCTGCTGGTCCCAGCTTGGGTTAGTATGTATTTTCTGTGCCTTATTTGAGAAAAATCTTTTCATCTATCATTTTGTGTATTGTTTGGATTTATTTGCATTCATCTTATCTTTTAAAGACAGTCTTTAAAAAAATTGTTTAACCTCTTCCAAAATTTGTGCAATAAAGACCCTTATTGATGACCCATAAGCTTCTGAACAGAGCAGAAATATTGAAATTTGGTGTCTCACCAGGGCTTACACATAGGGCTTGAATGCAGGGTAAAATATATATTTTATATAATGTGATAGATGTGTGTGTGTGTGTGTGTGTGTGTGCATATATGTATAGATATATATCATTTGGGTTGTTGCTTTGCTACACAGCTATTTCTTTACTAGATTTCTCTTTCTCTCCTGATTATTCTATGTTGAAGTTTATCACTGAGAAGAGTCATGCTCAAGTCTCCATGGTATACAAAGTGAGATGTCTAGGTGCAGACTTTATTTGTTGAAGGAGATTCCTCTGAGCACACTTTACAAAGGGAGACAGCTGCTATAAATCATGAGAAATTAAATATTATATTTCAATTTTTTTTTAAATTAAACCATACTCGCTAGTGAATAAATACAGAAAAACAATTCTAAACTCAACAGCAAATTCCTATGGCTTAAAACCAGCTCCACATTTTAGATTCCTTTCAGTTACAATATAAATGCTTGCATAAAATATATTAAGACCTAATCTAAAGAAAGAAGCTCCAGCATAAGTGATTCCAACAGTGCAAGTCATAGAGATCCCAGCCAAGAAATAAGTTGCATACACATCATCTTGACTTGTAATACAGATAATATAATTTCTCTAAAATAAAAGTCTTTCCGATCTTACTGACTTTCAGAAAAATCAATCCTAGACAGTAGTGTAATGGGATTGAGTCACCTCTGTTTAGAAGTATCAACTAAGAAGGAGAGGAACTTTAAAAAGAAAACACTAACAAATTGAAAAGGAAACAAAAACTTGTGTTACTATGTTTTAATTACTATTTGCCATATGATGCCATTACATATAATGTGCTCTTAGAAATTAGACAAAAACATAATACATTCCAAAATAGGATAGTAAGAAATAGTTAATCTTCAAATGAATGACTAGATGAGTAGAAAAATGTATGTATGTGGAATTTGTTCTCAATGAAGCGATGGAAATTGTATTACATTTCTCATAGCATGAAAATCTAGCAATACATCCTCCTAAACACTTTCATTTAAACATTTTCAGGCTGATAATACATTAGCCACGTTTAAGAAAATTATTACAAGGGAGAACATTTATGTGTATGAAGATATAAATTCCAAATTGTAAAAGCAAAATATCTGGATACTAATCTTAAATTTCTAGCACTTATTGAGTGCTCACAAAATAATGGGGACTCTTCTGAATACTATGTACATGATTTCTCATCTACTTTAAATGAACCTAAAAGTTAGATATTATGATCGTTTCCATTTTATAGATTAGAAAATAGAGACTAAGTGACTTACTCAAAGTCATACTACCAGTAGGTAGTACAGTCAAATTCTAACAAAAAATCTGTCTCCAGAGTCCTCACATTTTGAAATGAAACTAAATACGTAACACTAGAAGAACAGCTACCTAATTATGGTTTATCAGCCTTCATGTGCATCATTAAAAAATATTAATGTAGGCCGACTGCAGAGGCTTATTCCTGTAATTCCAGCATTTTGGGAGGCTGAGGCAGGCAGATCACTGGAGGTCAAGAGTTTGAGACCAGCCTGACCAAAATGGCAAAACCCCATCTCTACCAAAAATACAAAATTAGCTGGGCGTGGTGACCTGTGCCTGTAATCCAGGCTACTCAAGAGGCTGAGGCAGGAGAATCACTTGAACCCAGGAGGCGAAGGTTGCAATGAGCCAAGATAGTGCCATTGCACTCCAGCCTGGGTGACAGGCCAAGACTCTCTCTCAAAATAATAATAATAATAATATTATTATTATTAATGAGTACCTAATGATAAAAAGGTTTAGATATTTAAATTCAATGCATTTTATGTATTTAATATATTTTTAAATGTTAAATTTAAAAAATGAACAAGTGCCCTTATAGTATGCTTGTTGTTTAGGGATTCTGAATTCCTACAGCGGAGAAATCAAACGTGAACATGAAAATTGCTGATGTGTTACAGTAGGCAAACCCTGATAACAGAGAGAACCCAAAGGTGATGAACCAAAAAGACAGAAGGTTATTTTTCTCTCAGATGATTGTTTCAGGGAAGATAAGCAGGACCCCCAGCAACAAAACCATCCAGTGACCTAAATCGACAGTGGCTCTATCATATTTACTATGCAGGGTCCACAGCTGCTCTGTGCATGGTCTTTTCAGACAAGAAAGAACTGGGAAGCAGGAAGAACAGAAGAGGCAGGTACTTCTCTTTAGTAAGTGACATGGAAGTCGTACACCTTACATCACTCACATTCCTTTGAGAAAAACTGGGCTCCTAAACATGCCCAGCTCAAGAAAGGCTGGATAATGTACTTTGTTCAAATGTTCACAAAGAAGAGAAAAACCAATATTGATGGACAGTTGTCAGTCCTGGCCACGTCGGCATGGTGGATATTTTTTCTCATTACCTTTATTATGATTATTTATTTCTTACAAATGAAATTCCAGTAATAATTGAAAACTATTTCTAAATAATATTCCATTAGTTTTTTTAGAAGTTTAATGAAAACTCAAAAGTAGTTAAGAATTGACGGGTTGGTTATGATATATAACTAAGGATCACGTGACTTCAATTGGTATAACGATTGTTTTGTGAGAAAAAATTGGAGTTATAATTCTGGAACAGACAGAGGGTCAATCTCGTCTGGTGGCCAATGCCAGATGTTTCACTAAGAGAAATAAACCTCCCATAATACACTTAATTTCACAATACTATACCATAGGGGGGAATATCTTCCTGACCCATCTGGTGAGCAGCTTCTGCCCTGAAGCATGAAGATTGATAGCTGGTGTAATTCTATCCTAGCTAGTGCACTGTAACTGCAGATGCTACTCTTCCTCATGTGAATTTCTAATTATCTTCAGGATCATTTTCTCTTATTCATATCCTGTTGTCTAGAGTTACACAGGTGAAAAATAATGTTATTCTAAAAGAACACATATGAGTGTTTAATGTATTGTTCTATCTTGTTTTACTAGTTATAGGTCAACTGTTTTTTGAAAAACTGTTCTACTTATATTTCACATTCCTCTCAGTTTGGAAGGTGAATTAATAAACTATTTTTTATCAAAATACATAATTGGTTTCATTTTACTCATGTCAAATGTCTTTGTTTATTTTCTCAGAAAATTTATTGTCATGAAATAAACTCCTTGCTGTTAATATCACTGTAAATTTCATTGTGTTATCACACACCCTCTGGACCTTAATGGATCAATACATTGAATTTATATTTGATATGGAGTATTAGCACCCATATCAGCAGGATAATTAACTTCCAAAACAGGTATCATTCCTTGTCTTCATTATTAATAGTGTGTGTATCTTGAAGAGATAATTCTATTTGTATCTGATGTACTTCAAAAGAATCTGTGGCTAAATTCCAAAATTTATGTGAATTCTAGACTTTAGGAACATTTCTTGGCATCGAATCACTTTAAGATATATTAGGAAACAAACGAGTTGAAAAATATTTAAATTGCCAATCCTGAAAAGAACTACGCACAGGAACAAATTATAGAGGCCACATGGAAGAAAGATTTCAATTTTAAATACTATGCAGAATTTAGATCATCCTTTCAGAAATAGTGGAGCCAATCTTTATTTAAATGACCATAGAATTCACTTAAAGGTCAGCTTTCACTCAGTAAAGCAAAGGCCAAGGGGTTTTTCATTGCCAGAATAATTTCCAGTTTATAATTTAGGAGGTGAATAACTTGATCCAAAAATATGGTATGTGCTTAATGACAGCTAAAAAAAATATAGTAGCTTTCATATATATGTATTTATTTATTTCTATATTGTTATTACATTAATGTCATTTATATTAGATATAAATATAATTCATTCATTGACTAAATGCATATGCTCCATAAGAGCCTCTACTAAGCTCTGCTAACATGGACGTGGAATGTTATCTATCCCCAATACCTGGAAGTTATTGTGGGGTTACAAAGAAACGATATTCTGAAGCAAAATTTTTGCATCTAAAAATCTCATCACGGCCTATGACTTGGAGATCTGGAATTACACTGGTCTCATGGAATAACTATCCTGACCCTTAACATCGTAATAAATTCTGGGATGGAAAATTGAAGGACTGATGCTATTGATTAAAGGACCATAATTCCATGAAATAAAAAGAAACTCATCTATTTTTAGATAATGTTCACCTAATGCTCTTATCTCAATTAACAGATTAGGTGCATTTTATTTTAAAAGTAAATATGACATATTTGAAGCATGTACATTTAAAATTTATTTGTCTAACGATTTCTAACTTGACTAAAAATGATAATGTCACTAAAATCAATTTCTGCTTATGCCGCTTTTTACTTAATAATTTGTTACCCTTTGGACATTTTCTTTTACTGATTTGTTGTGGTATAAATCTAGCCTTTTGTTTGAAACTGCTCATCTAATTCTATGCTTAAATTGGAAGACAAGCTATCAAATGCAGCCTGACCATCACTTTGCTTAAAATCACTTCTTATTTAATGAACGGTTTCTCCTTTATGTTTTCAGCCACTCTTTCTATATACATCAGGTGTACCTAAAAAGTTTATGATTATCTAAATGCCAAAGAGAATTCCTCAGGTGTTAGGAAGAGGCAGAACTTACATGGCATTTCATAATTAAGTGTAGCTTAATAAATGCCCAAGTATTCTTTTTCCTTATTGTCATTCATATAACTGTCTTGTACTTTTTTATGACATTATGATCTACTTTTCAATATGATCATGTCTTAATATCAAGTGTATCAAATCTAATCCTATGGCTTATTGTGGGCAATCCCAGTTGGTCTGCTCTGAGCTTTTTCCTCCCTTCTCAATGAATGGAAGTTTTACTTATGCCCGGCTGGTGGCTTGAATCACCTCAATTTGTTCTGGCAATCAGAGGCAGCTGCTTCGTGTGAAAGGCGTGAGGACCACTGAACATCACATTAGGATTGACCTCAAGCTGAATGTAAAAGGCTTGGACCTTGGACCTTTCTGCCAGACCAGCAGAGCATGTGCAAACAGATTTGCTGAAGTGCAAAATGGTCCAGTG